>NC_142286.1:6187965-6487965 GCF_965620075.1 Prunus avium
CTTAAGAGTTAAGACTCTTATCGTTACATTAACTCTACAATGTGTGATTGTTGCATGTATGCACTTCGATGTTCAGTTAAGCTGATGAAAAAAAAAATTATTAAGGACATAGCAATTTGCAAACTTGATTAACATTGTTTTGTTGTTAAATGAATAGCCATGAAATAGATTGCAGGTTGAGTACAAATTATGTGTCCCGTTATACAATGTGCTTGAAAGTTTTTACATACGGTTCGATATGCGGAGTCCCTTGCTATGCTTTCTTCTAATAACCAAAAGGACTATCTTTTCAAATAGTTTGTTTCATTTCGTTTACTGGATGGAGTTTTTGGGATGCTGTTTTCAGACAGATGTCTTTTCTGTGATGCTGCCTAATTGATGCTAAGTTGGCTACCACCTTGTGTTATCTGTTAGTTTCTTTATTGGTATTAAGATGAAGGCAGATTAAGAATAGTAGCATTCCCCAGCGTTCATTTTGAATATTTATTGAATGTCCATGAGATAAACTTTGTTGATCATTTCTTACCATTAAGCATGATGATTGACGAATCTTCTTGTTAATGCCGACCTTGATAGGATTGACAGCCTTAGCCTCCATTTTCCTGATTTCCGTATTAACCTTAAACCACATTTCTCATCTATATTCTGCACTGCTAATTTCCTGTTTTAAGTATTTTGTGGAAAAGAAAGGATGTCATCTTATATGCCATGTTTGTCTCATGCTATTTTACTGCCAGGAAATTGTTTAAACACCCAGGAGACACAGAAACAAGAATTTTCAAATTTTTACCAAAGTATATAAAAAGTGCAGTGCCAGCCAGGAAATTTGTGGATATATTGCTTCCAGTTTTAGCAAATGGAACTCAAAATTCAGGTAATTATATCTTGAAAAATCTCAGCTTTCGTACTTAATGAAGGATTTCCACCTCAGATACTTAAAGTCTTCTGTTTACCTTGCAGATTTTTGTTTTGAAGTGGTGCAAGTATTTCGTGATATTGTTCCAGTATTGGGGAGTGATATTACAAATAAAATTCTTAATGCAGTATCTCCCCTACTTACTTCTACTGATCTAGATAAACGTGTTTTTATTTGTGATCTTCTGGATGCTGTTGCTAGAGTAGACCCTTCTGTTCACTTCGTGGTACTGTGTGAACCCCTCTTTATCTCTCTTTTATTAGAATTTCATTGGCTTTGTAATTTTAAATTTTGTCATTATTTTCTCGTAACTCTTCAAAGGAATGCAGGCAAAACTTGTTCAGGACTTGAATGCAACCTCTAATACAGAATTGGGTAGCCTGGATTATGACAATGTTGTCAATGCTTATGAAAAGATCAGTGTTGATATATTCTATACAATTCAAGAGGATCATGTATTGGTCATTTTGTCTCATTGTGTCTATGACATGTCGTCTGAAGAATTAATCTTGAGGCACAGTGCTTACAAGTCATTGTGTTCATTTGTTGAATTTGCTGCCCTAATACTTGGCCAAGTAGTTAACAACCACTGTGAAATGCCTGATGTGCCTGACAAGATGTTGGCCTCTGATAATTTTTATTGGACAAGAGCATGCATTCAGAGAATAACAAGCAAGTTTCTTTTGAACCATATGGGTAATGCTTTGAAGAGAGGAACTTCAATTAGAAAGGTAATAAGTTTGTTCTTATCTTCCTGCAGGACTGATGGTATATCAATGCCAATTAAACACAAAGTCAAATCTGCACTATCATACAACATCCTGTAAATACATTAACAGACCATGCACATGCATATGCATCTGTAACTAGAACTTTTCAAAGAGTCAGTGCCGATCTAATGTTGGACAAATATTGCAAAATGTGTTAAAAATTCAGTGCAATAATAATGCCTAAGTTAATGGCCAAAAACAAAAAAATGCCTAAATTACTGGCAAAAAAATAAAATCTGATTGGTTGCAACTCCAAGATACACTTCTTTCTATACTTCACACCCTCTTTATGATTGACTGGTGTGGTTTCAGGAATGGATTGATTTACTAAGAGAAATGGTGTTAAAACTCCCAGAAGTGGCAAATCTGGGTTCATTGAAGCCTCTTTGTGATGAAGATGCTGAAATTGATTTTTTCAACAATATTGTTCACTTACAGGTGAAGTTTTGCATCATATCTGTGGTCATTTTTTCTTAATTAAAACATGTTATATTCTTTTTAAAAATCAACTGCTGATCAATTCAGAGGAAATGTTTGTCTTGAGAAGGAGTGATGAGTCTCCTCACATATTTACTTTTCTTTGTGCAGAAACATAGGAGAGCCAGGGCTTTGTCACGCTTTAGGAATGTTATCAACGCTAGCTATATGCCAGAGGTTATTTTTCTCTCTGTTTTTATTCCTCAAAAAATAATTTGGTGATTTGTTTCACATCTCAGAGTTTTCAACCGAGTCACTAAAATCTACTTTGCTGATATCACATCCAGGGCATCACAAAGAAAGTGTTTGTACCCCTTTTTTTCAATATGTTGCTGGAGGAGCATGAAGGAAAAGGCGAACATGTAAAAAATGTCTGCATAGAGGCCCTTGCTTCAATTTCCAGTCACATGGAATGGAATTCATACTACTCATTGTTGATGAGATGCTTTAATGAGATGATCAAGAATCCTAATAAACAAAAGCTCCTTCTGCGGCTCATCTGTTCTATCTTGGACCAGTTTCACTTTTCAGATGCCAAAGACTCTTTGGATAATGTTTCCAACAAAGGGACCACCGATTCTGGCACGTCAATCTTGCGTAGATGTAGTAGTTCTGTTTCGGCAAATGAAATACAGACATGCCTTCAAAAAGTTGTGCTTCCTAAGATACATAAGTTACTGAGTGATTCTGAGAAGGTCAATGCTAACATCAATCTTGCTGCACTGAGAGTATTAAGGTTGCTACCGGGAGATGTAATGGACTCACAGCTTCCCAGCATTGTTCACCGAATTTCAAATTTTTTGAAGAATCGATTAGAAAGCATCCGTGAAGAAGCTAGGTCCGCTTTGGCTGCTTGTTTGAAGGAGCTGGGGCTGGAATACTTACATTTTATAGTCAAGGTTTTGCGAAGTACATTGAAACGGGGATATGAGTTACATGTGTTGGGATACACACTGAACTTTATTTTGTCAAAGTTTCTTGTCACTCCAATTAGTGGGAAATTGGACTACTGCTTGGAAGATCTCCTTTATATTGTGCAAAATGACATTCTTGGAGACGTTGCTGAGGAAAAAGATGTTGAAAAGATTGCTTCCAAGATGAAAGAAACTAAGAAGCAGAAGTCTTTTGAAACCCTGAGATTGATTGCTCAAAGTGTAACATTCAAAAGCCACGCCTTGAAACTTCTATCCCCTGTTACTGCTCAATTTGAGAAACATTTGACACCAAAAACCAAGACAAAATTGGAAAGTATGTTAACTCACATAGCGGCTGGTATTGAATACAATCCAACTGTTGATCAGACTGACCTATTTATATTTGTATATGGTCTGATTGAAGATGGAATAAATGAAGAAAATGGCCAGGGTGAGAATTTGTTTATTACACGGGTAAATGGACGCCGTCGAAATGATATGACTGGAAAAGCTGTTTCGTCAGGCTGTGTTGCAGGTGCTAAATCAGTATGTTCACATCTTATTTCAGTGTTTGCTCTTGGGATATTTCAGAAGCGCATAAAGAATTTGAAATTGGGAAATAAGGATGCACAAATGTTGTCAATGTTAGATCCGTTCGTCTTACTGTTAGGGAAGTGCTTGAACTCCAAGTATGAAGATGTCGTATCTGCATCACTTAGATGCCTCACCCCACTTGTCAGGTTGCCTTTGCCTGCCATCGAATCTCAGGCAGATAATATTAAAGCCGCACTGTTTGGTATTGCTGAAAGTTCAGTTAATACTGGCAGCTCTCTAATGCAGTCATGTCTGAGGTTGTTGACTGTACTTTTGCGCGGCACCAAAATCACTCTGTCATCTGATCAGCTACATCTGTTGATTCAGCTTCCACTGTTTGTTGATCTTGAGAAGAATCCCTCCTTTGTTGCTCTTTCACTTCTAAAGGCAATTGTTAACCGCAAGCTAGTTGTTCCCGAGATATATGATCTTGTAACTAGAGTTGCAGAATTGATGGTAACAAGCCAAGTAGAACCAATTCGACACAAATGTAGCAAGATTTTATTGCAATTCTTACTTGATTATCGTCTCTCTGAAAAACGCTTGCAACAGCATTTAGATTTTCTGCTGTCAAATCTGAGGTGAGTGCCTAGTAGTGCCTTCGAAAAGTTCATCTTTCCTTATTGTTTTGTTTAATGATGGCTTGACTCTTGTCACAGGTATGAGCATTCGAGCGGAAGAAAATCTGTGCTTGACATGCTCCACACAATTATTGTTAAATTTCCAAAAGGCGTTGTAGATGAGCAATCCCAGACTTTTTTTGTCCATTTGGTGGTTTGCTTGGCTAATGATCAAGATAATGAAGTTCGTTCCTTGGCTGGTGCAGCTATAAAATGTCTCACCGGCTATATAAGCCTACATTCATTTCGTTCCATTCTTGAGTACAGCCTATCTTGGTATTTGGGTACGAAGCAACAACTGTGGAGTGCTGCAGCACAGGTAAATTTTTTTCATTTATTTCTCAAGTTTAAAGTTATTTAGCCTTCTTATTTGAATGATGTGATTTCTTACTCTTCTCCCGTGTACTGTGTCGTCATTATAGTTCCCCACTAATTGTAGAGAACAATTAGCTTTCAAGAATATCACAATATAGGTATATGTAAGGTTGTTATCTGGACAAAAAGTGATCTTGGAAGACAACTGAATTTTATATGTATTTTTTAAAGAACTTTTTCAGTATGCTAATGTTATTAGCACTTTTAAATGAATGTGGTTGGTGTGCTGGGGGAGTTTTAACTGATACAATATGCCCAATGCTCTATGCGATATATTCCAAAGCTCTCTCAAATTTTGCCATCTGGAGTTTGTTAAATAAAAAAAGAATGTGGAGATAAGGTCACATTTCCTGAAGTTTCATATTTGGAGTGTATACTGTATGTCAGAAAGCATGTAGAAAGGATGGATGACCCATGTGTTTTCCTGAGTGATGCAGGATCTGATTAATGTCTACAAAAATTGGATCTGCATTCTTCCTTGTCTCTGTTTTTGCTATCTCATGTTTTTGTGTCAAACGTTGTAATCCTAATTTTGAGGAGATTATCATAGTTTTCCAAATCCTTTATCATAGCTTTATACCGACTTTACTTTCTGTGGTTCATTCACATTTCTCTTGGTTAACGCCTTATATCTATTTGATAGGTTTTGGGATTACTGGTTGAAGTCATGGAGAAAGGATTTCACAAGCATATCAACAAAATGTTGTCAGTTGAAGTCATGGAGAAAGAATTTCATAAGCATATCAACAGAATATTGCCAGTGACTAAATGTATCTTACAGTCTGCCATCAATGCAGTCACTGATGGGCAACTAGATTTTTCTAATGAAACTAACATTCCTTTATGGAAGGAGGCATATTATTCGTTAGTTATGCTGGAGAAAATGCTGCATCAGTTCCATGGTCTATGCTTTGATAGGGATCTTGAGGTATGTCATTAGTTAACACATCATAAAACATTGCAATGACTTGTGGTATTTCAAAAATCCCTCAAACGATTTTTAACTTTATAATATAGTAATTTAGAAATAGGTAGTCCAGAAGTTCTATATGTCAAATATGCTATCCTTCATCATAAAATATTAGAAAAGATGATCATAATAGATAAACTTATATTCATAATCTGGGCATTGAAGATGTTCAAATCCCTTTTTCTCTGTTGTAACTGTTCCATTCTTTTGCTTAAATTTAGGATATATGGGAAGCAATTTGTGAATTACTCCTGCATCCACACATGTGGTTACGTTGCATTTCCAGTCGCCTCGTAGCTTTCTACTTTGCTGCTGTCACAGAGGCATGCTCCACAAATCATGAAAAACCATTTGGGACTTACTATCTTATTAGACCAAGTAGACTTTTCATGATAGCTGTTTATGTCTGCTGCCAAATGAAAACACAGCTCGTTGATGATGCTGCCAGTAATATGATTACACAAAATCTTGTGTCCACTATTTGTGGGGTGCATTCGTTGGTGGGACAAACAGAGTGTGCAGATCCCACCCAGTTCTGGTCCACCCTTGATCAGCATGAGCAGGGCCGTTTTCTTAAAGCTTTTGAGTTGCTCGATGCTAGAAAAGGAAGGAGCATGTTTTTATCTCTTACCTCTGGAATATGCGACAAAAATAATGAAAGCCCCTCAAAGAATATTCGGTACTTGCTTGTCTCCAGCCTGCTAAAAAAAATGGGAAAAATTGCCCTTCAAATGGAGGCTATTCAGGTTTGTCCCAAAGGATGATTTCTTAAACTTCCTATTTTTTGTGTGTAGATATTTTGGAACATTTCTTGTCATAGGAGCATTTTTTTTAAATTTGGTTGTTCACTAAAATAGCTATTACTATTGGTGACATTGTAATTCTTTAGTATGTATTTTTTTTTCCGATAAAAATCATAGTGTAATTGTTCCGTGCAGATGAAAATTGTCTTTGATAGTTTTGGAAAAATTTCATCCGAAATAAGTCAGGAAGACTGCCTGCTTTATGCCTATGAAATCTTGCTGCCCTTGTATAAAGTTTGCGAAGGATTTTCTGGGAGAGTGATTCCTGGTGAGTTTTCTGTCTCACTATTTTTCCCCATGTTGCCATTTTAATTGCATACAGTAGAAGTATCTAGAAAGTTTGTCCTGCATATCCTAAAAGCCATAGGCTCGTGCTGCCTAAATAAATAGCTTGCATTCGGGCTCTTTGCATGCCATATCTGCATCCCTCTGCGACAATCCTAATACAGCTAGAACACAACAAATTATTGTTATGGATCCTATTGTACATGGCCTTTTTATGCAACATTGCATTGATGAGGGCTCAAGTGTTTGAACTATTAATCTTTCGGTCAAAGTGGAAGAGTATACATCCACTTTGGTTTTTTCTAAGGAAGGCCATTTTATAAATTTGCTTCAAAAATCAAAATTGAGTTACCTGTGAAACCTTTGTTTCAAACTTTATTTATTTATTTATTTTTGAGTAGTTATTTTTGGTTGAATTCTTGAGTGGTTTAATATCATGGAATGTCAGAACAATCTTTATATACTATATTGAATAGAATAAGATAGCTCCCTATTGTTTATCTATATTTTGAAGTGCTATCTGACAAGTTGCTATCTCATGGTCTTATATTGACTACCAGAAAATATGAAGCAATTAGCGCAAGAAATTTCTGAACGCATACGAAATAAACTAGGCGTACAAAATTATGTACTGGTTTACAATGACATCCGGAAGAATCTCAGGGCAAAGAGGGATAAGAGGAAACATGAAGAAAAGCGCATGGCTGTTACTGATCCTATGCGAAATGCAAAGAGAAAATTGAGGATTGCGGAGAAGCATCGTGCCAACAAGAAAAGGAAGATGATGACAATGAAAATGGGGAGATGGACGCATTCCAAGTCAAAGTAGATGTTGCAAAAGGCCAATGCCCTTCTTGGACCACTCACTCTGATGAATTTTCTGCTTTGGTCATTAGGCGGCTACGATAGGACGCTACTTCGGTTGAGAGATTAATTTTTGTAACGGCTCTAGTTCTGTTAATATAAGTTATCATTACAGTTTTGCTTAGGTAGAATCTATATATATATATATATATATATATATATATATATTTTATTCCCAAGTCAGCACAGGATAGGGATATCATAGGATGTAAATACCGTTTCAAGATGTGCAGACATGATGCTGAAATTGGCAGCATTTACAGTATTTTATATTTCTGTTGGTTATGACTTTCATAGCCCCAGTATCCTATTGTTACACTATCAATTCTCTCTCTCTCTCTCTCTCTCTCTCTCTCTCTCTCTCTCTCTCTCTACAAGCCATAGATTCTAATCTATAGTAAGAATTGCAAAGGGACAAGTCTACCCTCTTTCCCATCCGCCTTTTAATAAAGGCTTATTTATGTACATGCCCCCTGTGCTTTCAAACTTGTCTCATATTACAATCTGGGTTTTGATAAGTCTCAAAATACCCCCTACACTTTTAAAAACCATCTCACGTTACCTAATCCATTAATATTATAGACGTTCTGTTACGTGCTTTGGGCCCCACTTCGTTTTAATCCTTAACATTGGAGAATAAAGGTTTTTTCAGCTTCAGAAAAGGGGAAACGGGGTATTTGGGTGAGAAGGGGAAATTTGGAGAAGAAGGCTGGGGCTTATGAAAATCTGAGGTGGGGTTCGAATTTTGGGAGAATCTGGAGAAGAAATCACTGTTTGGGTTGGGTTGCTGCTACTGCAGCTTGTAATCTATACCCAGTTCCTAATCCTTCGCTTGAAGATACAAACTAGAAAGAACAAATAGTTGGGCACAGGTCGGGCAAAACTGGTCTCTACTTCTGGTTGCTTGTGCTCTTCTTCTTGAGTAGACTTCCAAACTTGCAGAGTAAAGGCTTCTTCTTCTGTTGCTACTACTGCTTTGATGGAGAGATTCTGCCATCATCAATGCTTTCGATTGAAGTAACTCCATTAATCTGATCCAACACCTCCTCACCACCCCCAACCTTTGAGTCCACTTCCTCTTCAAAGGATTCCTGCTCTTGTTCCCTCTCCGGCGAGAATTCCTTCTTTTCAATCTTACAGCTCTCCCACATCTTATATTCAACTTCTACAGAGTCATCCTCTTTCTCTTTGCTCTCATCTTCTTTTGGTTTCTCATCCAAATTTCCCCTTCTCACCCAAATACTCCCTTTCCCCTTTTCTGAAGCTGAAAAAACCCTTATTCTCCAATGTTAAGGATTAAAACGAAGTGGGGCCCAAAGCACGTAACGGAACGTCTATAATACTGACGGAATGGGTAACGTGAGACGTTTTTTAAAAGTGTGCGGGGTATTTTGAGACGTTTCAAAGCCCATGTGGTAATATGAGACAAGTTTGAAAGCACAGGGGGTATGTACATAAATAAGCCTTTAATAAACATGGTAAATACAAGTTTACTCGGGTATAAAATGACCTTTGAAGACCTAAGAAAAAATGTTTAAAAAGAATCCTCTCCCGCCAGTGTAAGTTGTACACACCTGAAACTTACTACGCTCACCAAAGAAAATATCTTTGTCAAAACATTCAATGGAATCTTTATATTTAATTAATTATCAGTTCTTTGGTAAATGGTAATTAAATATTTTTGCTATCTAATAAAATATGAATGCTAGTTTTCTTGTTCTCCGTCATTCAGGGCTTAGGGCCATCGCCCTTACCTCATAAATGGACAACAAAACCTTGAACCCTACACATTTTCTCCTCCTCTCTCTCCCTCTCTATACCCTGTTCTCTGTCTGTGTTGTTCGAAGCAGAGAGAGCCATGGCCACAGCTACTTTGCTCTGTTCCTTACGATGCCGTGACGTGGCTTCAGCCTCCCTCTCTGCCTACCGTTCTGTAAGTGTCACATTCTCTTCAACTTCCATACAACCTCTTATTCTTTAGGGCTTGTCCAATATAAGTTCCTACATTTTCTATTTCCTAGACATATATCCATCACTCTATAAATCTATGTGTAAAATCTATTTCAAATTTAAATGACCAGTAGGATATAAGAGGTCAAAGTATTCATATGTTTTTACATTGTTGCCACCAGACTTCATATTTTATTTCTAACTAGCCTCTCCGCACGCGCTTTCGTGCATGCGAGAGGCTTTTTTTAAAAAAATTTAAATTTACATATTATCCTCATTTAATTAATAATATCAATTCTTAATGTTTGCATTAACCAAGGGCATTTTCTGGTATTTTGAATGTTTCACCATTCTCTGCCTTTTGCTTTATGTATATAGATTTATTTCAAGCATTTCATTAACTGCCATAATTTTAATTAATACTCCCTATTAATAGCATATCAATCACGTCATTTCTTTTGGTTGACATTCCCTCTAACATATTGCCCCTAAAATTGCAAACCCCAAAAAAAAAAAAAATTCTGTAAATTACATATCCAATAATGTACCTATGAAAAATATAAATATAAATATATACGTATAAAAATATAGGTATATTATTTACCAGAAAAATTTAGAGAAAAATAGTTACACAATAATCTAAAATAAAAATATAGATACACAATAATTTATAAAAAAATAATAGGTAGATTATTATCCATGAAAAAACTAGATACAATAAATGGAATCCAAGTTCTAAAATAGGTAGATTATTATCTGAGAAAGATGGAACAAAATTTCAAAAAGGCAATAAGGAAAATTGCCTTTTTTCGGACAACACATTGTTGACTGTATTAATGAATTTTAATAATAAAACGGATAATTAATTGCAAACAAAATTTTTAGAGGGAATCACCACAATAATTTGGGGAACCAAAAATTAAAACACCACCCCATTACACGTTGAAATATAAATAGGGGTATTTTGGCAATCAAAAAATTATAATAAATCAGATATTGAGCTTAATAAGGTAACTTGATGAGTTGGATCCTAGTCATGGGTTTTTACTTATAAAAATTGGGTATTATTTATAAGAACAAAAAGTGAAGGGTTGAAGGTAAGGTAAGTTGAATTTGAAGGGTGTAAGCCAAATTTACTATATTCTCTTTATAAGCTCCACACTTCATTTTTCTCTGTTTGATCTTTTTAAAAAAATATATATATATTATTATTATTATATTCTCTGCTTGTTCTGGGAGTTTTTGGATGGATATCACTTTGTATTTTATATCTATCTATCACATACTGATATCTATTAATTTTTTTTTTTTGGGTTCTTTTCTCTGTTTGATATCTATGGGTGCTCCTCCTAAATTTGGTTGATTTTATTTACCTGTATTTTTTCTGATTGTTACGTTTGTCTGATATTACTTATACTTAGGACGTCGATTAGTTTCGTTTTGTTGTCAATTTCGATAAGTTTGTGTTAGGGGCATTATTGTTGCATAGCTTGATAGTCTTCGATTAAAAAAAAAAAAGAGTTGGGTCAAGGTGGGATTTTGATTTCATGCGCTTCAATCTAATTGTATTTTGACAAATATGGCGGTTTGGCTTTTGATTGAAAAACATAATTCATGGATTATCGTAAATTTTTCGTACATGTATGTATACGACATTGCATGGATGAGCTTTTAGTTATGAAGAAAAATACATGGGGGATGGTATTTATTGTATTTTGAGTCTTTGCTGAAGCTCTTCTACTGGTTTGAAACTTTATATGATAGTTCAACATGAACCGAACAGTTTTACAAGGAAACTTAGATGTTGGTTGTTTGTTTGTTCTTTAATAAGGCTAGGGAAAAATAAAACCACGCTTTCTACATGAAAATTCATACGCTCTTTTCATCTTCTTCTTATAGAGTTTTTCTCTGCTATCTTTTCTATAGGTTATTCTTTTCACTCTTCTCCGGGTATCCATCTCTCACTCTCTCTCATTCTCTTCGCTCTTCTACAGGTTTATTATTATTATTACCCAAGTCAACGATATTAAAAAGTAAATTAGTAATGGTAAATTTATTTATTTATATTTGGTGTTTTATCGGTTTCTTCGCTTTTATCCAGGAAATCCTTATTCTTTATAATATGAAAGTCTTGGACACCAAGTATTTTTAACCGAGCCACCCAAATGTTTGTTGAATTTTCCTGAAAATTAAATTATTTTTTGCTTTTCTAATATCACTATCAATAGTTTTTTTTTTATTAAAAAAAAACAGCTCATTTTGGTTAATTTTTTTGCAGAAAAAATATATATATCTTTTAGTAGAAAGTATTAATCACAAAGGGTTTTTCTTTTTCTTTCCCATCTTTAACTTCCAAAAATCTATTAAATTGAAAAAGAAAGTGAAGGGGTAGTGTTGGTAATATCAAGCACAAATGCCCTGAATTGTCATGGTTATATATATAGACGAGAGTCGTCTGGTTGAGTTCGTTTCGTGTTCCTTTTCTTTAACAAATGGGTGGGTGTTCGAGCCTGCTTCCTGCATGTTAGGTCAGTTTTATTTTTCTCTTTTTTTTTCCTTTTTGTAGCAACAACCCAAAAAAAAAAAATATAGGGTTTAAATGTTGTAAGTTGCCTAAAAGTATAGAATAATGTGTATTTTTTGCTTTATGTCTCACATTGAATCTTTTTTTTTCTTCTTTTGTTAGAGAATTTCAAGGAATAGTAACAAAAGTTGTACTCAAGTATGGCTGTCCAACCAAAACGTACTATCTTTTTTTTTTTGTCTGAATCATGAGGTGGTCCTGGATGGGCCCCAACTATGGGTGGCACCTTTAAGCCTTAACCACAACCCAGACTAATCCCCACTCACACCAGGTCGGCCCGTAAGGGGTAAAGTGTTGGCCAAAGTAGTGACTCCGTACGAGAGCAGGGATCGAACCCCTGACCTCTCTTAAGGAATGAGAGTGCCGAACCACTCACACCAACCACCTTGGTTAACCAAAACGTACTATCACTATAACAAATTTGTCCCTTTTTTTTTTTGCTGCAAAAGATTTTTAAAAAACGAAATAAAATGAAAAAAACATCTCAACTCACTTGGGGCCCATCCAGGACCACCTCGTGGTTTATACCCAAAAAAAAAAAAATGAGTAGAGTAACCCAAACTCAAGTCCCAACTATCTCAAAAGATGAAGAAGTGAGAAGCGAAATTCTATAGTGAGGATGTCACATATAGACTTTTCATGTGGACCTTCATATTAGCTATATAATCAACTTCAATGAAATTTCTATTCAGATGAATCATATGGCTAATATATATAGATATTTATAAAAATACCAAATCCTAGACATGTATTTATAAAAATACCCAAGCACTATTTAAACATAGAAACATACCCAAAATGGGTTTTGGGTATGTGTGTAATGATGGGTTTTGGGTATGTTTATAAATGGGTTTTGAGTGTGTGTAATGATGAGTTTTGAGTGTGTGTAATGATGAGTTTTGGGTATGTTTATAAAGTGTTTTGGGTGTTGGGTATTTTTATAATTTCAACCATCATTTTGGGTATTTTAGTGAAACTCCCTAATATATATTGCACCCTCACCCGAGAACGACTCAAATGAAGAAAGCCTTCTGGATTAGGCCTGCTTACTGGGTACGCGCCACGTGGGGCGCTCCAATAGTGTACTTGTCACCAACCTCTTTTCTCTCCTTTTTTTTTTTTTTTTCCTCCAAAATTTTAATTTTTTTTAATGGTAAGTTACAAGTTACCCTAACCTTTTGTTTATGTTCATAAGTACGATTTTTCTTTTTGGAAAAGTGAATATATGCCCGTTTGTTTTACTTTTACTTGAAGCAAAAGAAAAGTAATTTTATTTATTTATTTCTGGCATTCTAGGATCCAAGCACAAACATATCTTATAAATGAATCAATTTACAAGTGCAAGACCCTAAATCCTAACTGAATATATACTTGTGATTCTTGGAGCTTGTTTTTTTTTTTTTCGAAATCTCCTGGATCCTTTCTGTTCATCTACTCAGAAAGAGAGAATTTTAACTTTGTTAATGGCAACGAAAAATTTCATGTTTGGACTGCTTGGAACAACTTTATTTAAGTTTATATGAGCTTGCTTATTTCATGTTTGGACTGCTTGGAAAATGCACGATCGTGCCTTGATGCAATTGCTTATTGCAACTATTTCTTCCACTGCAATTTCTTATGTCATTGGGTGTACTAGTTCTCAAGATATGCGGGTTCAATTGAAAGATTGATTTCCTACAGTTACAAAAGCTAGCATCTTTCAGATGAAAAGTGAGCTTCAAACTATCAAGAAGGGTTCTGAACTGTCTCTCAATATCTGCAAAGGATAAAAGATGTTCGAGATCATCTTTCTGCAGTAGGGGTTTCTTTTAAAGATGTTCGGAATCATCTTTCTGCAACTCCTTTTGTCTCTGCAATGATGGCTAAAGATCAGACATTTACAAGCAAAACTCTCGTTCTTGATGAAGGTTCCTCTAATCCTGTTTCGTCTCATACTCAAAGTTATCATTCTAGTTCTGGTTTTGCTCAATCTTCTCATTTTCCCTTTGGTAACAATGGTGGTTTCCACACTGGTGGTTATTTTACCAATAGAGGTTCTCATTTTAGGGGTCGAGGCAAAGGTCGCAATCATTATCCATGTGGTCCAAGAACTCATCAAGCTCCACCGAATTCCAGCGCTGTCATTCTTGGTCCTGGCATTGACATTCCCACTTGTCAAATCTACAACAAGAAAGGCCATGTAGCTACTGATTGTTATCAAAGGCATAATCAACCCTCTGCTCCTACCTCATCAGTTTAATGCCAAATTTGCTGGAAGTATGGCATTCTGCCATTCAGTGTTACCACATAGGCAATTTCTCCTATCAAGGCAAACCTTCTTCAACCAATCTTACTGCAATGCATGCCAACTTCCCATCTTCTTCATCTCATGAGCAATTTTGGGTAGCAGATACTAGAGCTACAACTCATATGACTTCTGATTTGTCTCAACTTAGCTTAGCTACTTCTTTCTCAGGGAATGATAGGTTGGAGCATTTCTAATGTTGGTTCTTCTACTTTGGTTGCTCCACAGTGTTCTTTACAATTAAAGCAAGTTTTACATGTGCCAAAGCTTTCTTAGCATTTGCTTTCCATTCAAAGGTTATGTAAAGATAACAATTGCATATTTATATGTGAT
Source organism: Prunus avium (assembly GCF_965620075.1). Classification (NCBI taxonomy): domain Eukaryota; kingdom Viridiplantae; phylum Streptophyta; class Magnoliopsida; order Rosales; family Rosaceae; genus Prunus; species Prunus avium. The sequence continues at coordinate 6,202,705 of NC_142286.1, forward strand.
GCCTTTGGTTTTTGGATTCAGAACAAGATCACATGGAGTGTTCTTCTCAAGGGACTGTGTAGAGCCGACTTGTATCCTATTCCTTTCTTCATTCCTCAACCTAATCTCAAACAAGCATCTTCTTTCCACAATAATCATTTTTGCTACCTTGGACATCACGTCAACACAAGTCTCTGGCACAAACGATTAGGTCATCCCTCTAATAAAATCACTTCTGCTCTTTTACATCAATCCCGGTTTCTTTTTCTTTCGACAACACCAAATCTGTCTATACTACTTGTTTAGAAGGAAAACTTGCCAAGCTTAATTCCTTTTCCTTATCCAACAGTCAAATATGTAAAACCTTTAGAAGTAATTCATAGTGATGTGTGGGGTCATTCTCCCACATTATCTGTTGAGAGTTTCAAATATTATGTTAGTTTCATAGATGAATGTACTCGATTTACTTGGATTTTTCCAATGATCAATAAAGGAGAAGTTTATCCTATTTTTGTCCATTTTCATGCTTTCTTGGTTACTCAATTCTCTGCTACTCTTAAAAATTTTCAAAGTGATAAGGGTGGTGACCTTAGTACTAAATTCAGACATTATCTTCTTGCCAAGGGTATAGTTCATCAAAAATCATGCACATATACACCTAAACAAAATGGTCTTGCTGAAAGAAAACGCAGACACATTTTAGAGACTGCAATCATTTTGTTACAAACTACCCATTTACCTCCCAAATTTTGGTTTCATGCTTGTGCTACTTCAACCTACTTGATCAATCGAATGCCCTATCAAACTCTTCATTTTAAATCTCCTTATCTTTTATTGTTTGGTTCTACCCCAGTCATTACTCATTTGAGAATTTTTAGTTATGCTTGTTTTCCTCTGCTCAAGCACTACAATATTCAAAAACTTTAGCCCAAAACTTCTACTTGTATTTTTCTAGGCTATGCAGGTCAATATAAGGGGTATATATGTTTTTCCCCCCAAACAAACAAGTTGTTTGTGACTAGACATTTCATATTTGATGAAACTATGTTTCCTTACACATCTGTTAATCAAGTGTATGTTCCTCCATCTCAGTCTCCCACTACTTCTCCTTCTCCACCATTTATTTCCTTGCATAACACTGTTTTGTCACCTGTATCTCATCTCCATGTTCCCTCTCCCTCTCCCACCACCTCTAGAGCCATTGAATCTTTGGATAAACTGCCTCCTAGTGCTTCAGAATGTTTGATCTCCCCATCATAGAATCTACCTGTTTCAGCATCTACTACACAATCTCTTCTCCATGTGGATCCTGATTTTCAGGCTGAGACTCTTTGTGTTGTCTTACCTCTTCCAGCCGTGAATCTTCACCCTATGAGAACGAGGTCCAAGAGTGGGATTTCCAAAAGGAAGGCTTATTCTGCTTCTGTCCAGTCTATTGATTTCTCCCATATTAAACCTAGTTCTTTCAAGGTTGCTTATACAGTTCCAGAATGGCAGTCTGCAATGAGGGAGGAAATTGAGGCTCTTCATGCTCAAGGCACTTGGAATTTGGTTCCTCTCCTAGCTCATAAGAATCTTATAGGTTGTAAGTGGGTATATAGAATCAAGAAACATGCAGATGGTTCTATATCTAGGCATAAGGCTCATTTGGTTTCTAAGGAATTTAGTCAAGAGAAAGGTATTGACTATAGTGAAACCAACCACTATTCTATTAGTCCTTGCTCTTGCAGCTCAGTTCAAATGGTCCTTATTACAACTCGATGTAAAAAATGCATTTTTGCATGGTATCCTTCAGAAGGATGTTTACATGACCCAACCCCAAGGCTTTGAGAGCAAGCATCGTCCCTCTGAATTTGTTTGCAGACTAAGGAAGTCTTTGTATGTAGGTGGCAATATTGTACACGACATGAATTCGCACGAAAAATTCAGTATTCGGATTTGAGTTATCGTGTCGTGTTGATATCGTGTTAACCCGTTAGCCACCCGTTAAGCTATTGTGTCGTGTCGTGTCAATTCGCGAATACCGGTTAACCCGTTAAGCTCAAGGGCATTTTTGTAAATTTATCTTCTTCTTTTTTCTTCTACTCTTTCTTCTCTTTTGTCTCTTCTCTTCCTCCCCCATTCCCCCGATTCTTTCACTACTCCATCTCTCTCTCACTCATTCTCTCTCTCTCTCTCTCCCTTCAAAGGCCAACAACCTTTGAGCTTTCTTCTTCTCTCAACTTGAGAGTCTTAAGCAGCCACCACACCACCCAACCACCATGAGCCATCCCAGCCACCTCCCCCTTCTGTCTCCCTCCCTCACTGATCGATCCCACCTATTCCCTCACCTTCTTCGATGACTCTTCCTCCTCCACTCCCACCATCTCCACTACCCAAACCTTTGAGGGCCACTCGCATGGCATCTCCAATCTCACCTTTGAGCTCATCTATGGACTGTGTTGATATATTTTTGTTCTCACTGAGGTTGATTTTTTTAATAGTTTAAAATTTCTGTTTCTATTTTATTTTATTTATTTTTTAATTCTTAAAGGATTATCGTGTCATGTCGTGTGATTTGCAAATTGTAACGGGTCGTGTTCGTGTTCGACAGTTTCAACCCGTTTTCTTATCGTGTCGTGTTGTGTCAACCTGTTAAGAAAAGCGGGTTGACATGAAAACGACACGAATGCCAGCTCTATTTGTATGGTTTAAAATAGGCTCCTTGTGCCTGGAATGAAAGATTTACAAGTTTTTTTTTTTACCACGTTTGGGTTTTCAAGCGTCAATTGCAGATCCCTCTCTCTTTGTTCAACATTCTTCTCTTGGCACTGTGGTCTTACTCCTATATGTTGATGATATCATCCTCACAAGAAGTGATTCCTCTCTTATTACATATGTTATTGAAGCTTTGACCCAAAAAATTGATATGAAGGACTTAGGCCAGTTGAATTATTTTCTGGGGCTGCAAATTTCATATCAATCCACTGGTTTATTTGTGTCTCAGACTAAATATATCAAGGAATTACTCAATAGAGTTGATTTACAGGATTCAAAACCATGTGCTACTCCTTGTCTTCCCTATCACAGATTACTTAAAGATGATGGGAAGCCTTATTCTCATCCAGAACTATATAGAAGCATTGTTAGAGCTCTGCAGTACCTCACCTTCAACAAGGCCAAACATTGCCTTCTTAGTGAATCAAGCTTGTCAATTCATGCATAATCCCATGGCATCTCATGTTGTGGCGATTAAGAGAATCTTGAGGTGTTTGAAAGGTACCATTGATTTTGGAATTCATTTTCAGCCTGGTATTCTTAATCAGCAGGCTTACAATGATGCTGACTGGGCTGGGGATCCTAATGATTGACGGTCTGTCTCTGGGTTTATCGTTTACTTAGGCTCTAGTCCTATTTCTTGGGCTTCTAAGAAACAAAATACCGTATCTCTTTCATCTACTGAGGCAGAATATAGGGCCCTTGCTATTGCCGCTGCTGAGCTTGCCTGGATTTGACAATTGTTCTGTGTTCTTCATGTGCCTTTACACATTCCTCCTTTAATTTGTGACAATATATCTGCTATTTCTCTTTCGTCTAATCCATTTTTACATTCAAGAATGAAGCATCTGGAAAATAGTTGTGACAATATATCTGCTATTTCTCTTTCGTCTAATCCATTTTTACATTCAAGAATGAAGCATCTGGAAAATAGATTACCACTTTGTCAGAGAGAACATTCTTCGAGGTGATTTGCTTGTTCAACATGTATCTTCTACTGACCAGTTTGCTGACATTCTCACTAAGGGTCTTTCTACTCCACCGTTCTAGCACCATTGTTCCAACCTTATGCTTGGCTCCTCCAAGCATGCGATTGAGTGGGGATGTAAAGATATCAATGCTCCTAGTGCTGCCACATGTCAGAATATTAAAGAGTGAAGATGTTGAGATATTGTTAGTCTTGTTTGGCAGTTTAGGAAAACTGTTAGTATTGATAAGAGAAGGTTAGAGATGTTAGAGAGGTTAGAAAAACGTGAACAAGGCTTTAACTCAACAAGTATAAAGACTGTAATTGTGCTCAGTTGAGCTTAATCAGAAATACAACAATTCTTTTCTCTATCTCTGAAATTCTCTCTGCTTTTCTCTATGCTCTATTTCTTTTCAGTCTTCCTATCTTAACAGATTCATCATCATCATCTAGAACCATCTCAGTAGGAGCTAAAGCATAATTTCCGGTTGCAAGGTCCTTGCCAAGTACTTTTCGAAGCCTATCAAACTTTGTAAAAGATTTATCTCTCCACCCGATAGCATCACTATGGTGCTGCAATAAAATAAAACTAAGATTTGTTAATTCAACCAAAACATACACTAAATTAGAAAAAGGCGAAAAGTCATTTTTGGTCCCTGTAGTTTGTCACTTTTACCATTTTGGTCCCTGTTGTTTCAATTTGGTCAATTTTGTCCATATGGTTTTAATTTGAAGCAATTCAAGGACAATCCTCATTTTTTGTCAAATTTTTTAAACTTCTGTTAGTTGTGGAGGAGCATTTCAATCAACAAATTATTTAAAATAAAAATAAAATGGGTTAATTACTGTAGACGTCCGTGAACTATGGCGCTAGTTGCAATTGGGTCCGTGAACTAAATTTCGTGGCAATTTAGTCATTTAATTAGACAATAAGGTGCAATTAAGTCCTGCCGTCCAACTCTGTCAATTTGTCCGTCAAAATGAGGGGTAAAAACGTCCTTTCGTGGAGAAAAAAGTGAAGAAAAAAAAAATTTTCATCTTCTTCATCGCTTTACAGGGCCACATCTATCATGGTTCTACTCTTCAAATTGAAGAACCTCATATTGGGATCTGGGTTTTGAGGGGGGTGGGATAAGGAGGGAGGAATGGGTTGTGAGAGAGAGGGAGAGACAGAGTTAAAGAGAGGGAGAGACAGAGCGAAAGAGAGAGGGATTTTTTTTTTCACCTTCGTCTCTCTCTCTCTCTCTCCTCTTGCTCTCTGCTTCACTTCGCCTTCGATTTCACTGAACGATCTGAGATTCTGAAAATTGGATTGCATTCGTTCTTGATTTCGATTTCACTAAACGCTCACCGTTCAACCTGATTATTGTCCTCTGAGGCCCACCTGACACCGAATCCGACCTGGGAAGCTTCGAGCTTTACTACGATGACGGAGCCGGTTTGGGCCTCCGCCCTCTGCCGTCGTCCATGTCGGACTTCTTAATGGGATTGGGTTTCAACCGGCTGCTCCACCAATTGACCCAATTGGAAAACGGCGTCGCACGGCTCGACCACGTCTCCACCGAGTCCTTCACTGTTACAGCATTACAGCTTGTCAAGGTGTAACAGATACCGGGCTTGAAGCAGTAGGGAAAGGCTGCCCGAATTTGAAATAGTTTTGCCTTCGCAAATGTCTATTCCTTTATGACAGTGGGTTGGTATCATTTTGCAAAGCAGCAGGATCGCTTGAGAGCCTTCATTTGGAGGAGTGCCACAGGATTACCCAACATGGGTTTTTTGGTGCTCTTTCAACTGGTGCAAAATTGAAGGCTCTAGCATTTATCTACTGCTTGTGGAGCAGCTATGGCGTTGTGATATCATTTCCTAGGCTAGGAAGAAAAAGGGGTAATTGCCCACTCTGGAATCAGAATCAGCACCTACAACGATGAGGGTTGAATAGTCAGGAAGTCAAGAATCGTAGTCAGCTTTTGTGAGTAACCACAGCTTATTTAGTTTTTTTTTTCTTTTTTGGTAAAAGGAGGGGCAAAGCCCAGCAACAGAGAGACTACAAAAGAACAAAGCGTGGTCTGGAGGTGCCAGTGGCATCAGCAGCCAGAGTGTCAATAAGAGACGTCGGAGGCAGATCAAAAATTTGAATGCTAGGAGCCAAATCAGCACACATTGCAGCCAAGGCATCTGCAGCAGTATTCATCTCGCGATAGACATGATGGACAACACAGTTCCAATCACCATGAATCTTAAGTTTGCAACAATTGATGATATTAGAGAGTTGGGTCTATCAGCAACGGGTCTTTAGAAGAACCTCAGATTGGGATCTGGGTTTTGAGGGGGGTGGGATAAGGAGGGAGGAATGGGTTGTGAGAGAGAGGGAGAGACAAAGCGAAAGAGAGAGGGATTTTTATTTTTAAGTCCCTTTTTTTTTTCAAAAATTAGAAAATGTCATTACCTCTGAAATTAGTTCACGGACCCAATTGCAACTGGGCCATAGTTCAAGGACGTCTACAGTAATTAACCCTAAATCTAAACGACGAAAAGTCGAAGATACCCCGAACAACAAGAGCACGTGACACTCACATGGTCATTTCGACGGATTCAGTTACGGCAGGACCCAATTGCACCTTATTATCTAATTAAAGGACCAATTGCCACAAAATTTAGTTCACGGACCCAATTGCAACTGGCGCCATAGTTCACGGACATCTACAGTAATTAACCCTAATAAAATCTATAAACTAAAAAATAATTTATTTATTAATAAAAACAAAACCCAGCAAACCCAATACCCCACCCCCTAAACGCAGCAACACCTACCCTCCCCACATGCCCGACAGCCCAGTTCAAACACCATCCTCCTCCCTTAGCGACCCCAACCAATTCTCTCTCCCCTTCTCTTGCTCACCAATTCCATTTCTCAAAGCCCAACAATATCATTTTCTCAACTCTTGCAGATCTCCCTCAGCCCCCACTTTCTCAACTACTGTGAATCGATCTTCATTCTTTGGAAGAGAAAGATGAAGATAAACGAACCCGATCGATCTTCATTCAAGTAAAATAGAGAAATTTATGAGAACAACAGAGGGTCGGGAGGCCAAATCCGCTCAGATGGCATCAAACGAAGAGGGAAGAAGAGAAGGGTGAGTTGGGCGGAGGTTGGATGGCGGCCTGAGTGGGTGTCGCTGGGTTGTTTTGCGAGTGAGTTTTGTAGTCTGGGTTGGGTTGTGAGGGAGTTGATTGCTATGAGGTGGGTTGAAGGGTAATTGGCGAATTTTAGCTGTGGGGCGGGAAAATTGGGGTGTGGCTGAGGTTGGGGTATTGATAGGGTTGTTTGAGCTTCTTGAATGCTAAATGTTGAAACTTTTGTTGCAATGCGGATGCTTTTTTGCATTAATATAATAAGATTGCTTTCTAAAACTTATTTGAAAAGTTTTTGTTTATAAATTTTTCATTCAAGAACACCCCATAACATTTTGGTGGGCACGGGTGTTGGGAGGAGAAGGGAGATAGATGTTTTATTTTTATTTTAAAACTTATTTTTTAAAATTTATATTTGTATTGTTTATTTTTTAAAGGAGTTAATTTTTTAATAATTTGTGGACCGAATTGCCACGACCAACAGAAGGTAACAAAATTTGATAGAAATTGAGGATTGTCCATGAATTGCTTCAAATTGAAACCATAGGGACAAAATTGATCAAATTGAAATGACAGGGACCAAAGTTGTAAAAGTGGCAAATTACAGGGACCAAAAGTGACTTTTTGCCTTAAAAAAAAATAAAGAAATAGAATGATGTGTTTTACCAACCTCTGCATAAGCATTCCACACTTCATCGTTATCAACCTCTACACATTTCTTCTCGTCATTCCAAGCAAAACCACTTTGGTTTAACATGTCAACAACAATACTATAATCTTTCTTCAATCTCTTCAATTTAGAATCCAAATAGGGTTTAACTCTAATAGGTGTATGTGGGATCAATAGTCTGAGTTTAGTTTCTACCAATTTTATCGTCCCCGCTTTGAATATGCCAACATCACAACGTTGACCACTCGCAACTAATTCATCAAGGATATTTAACAATGCTTCCTCTTCATTGGCTTGCCATACATATCTATTAGCCTTACCCTTAGATATCAACATAAAGTAACAACCACGCATATAAACATAAGATGGGTTGCTTAACTTAATTAGATGTAGCAAAACAAAAAGCTTCCCTTTTTATTTTAGTCAAAAAGCAAAAAGCTTCCCTTTTTCTCATTGTAGAGGAACTAAAAGCTTTTTCAGGTACCTCTCTCTCTCTCTCTCTCTCTCTCTCTCTCTCTCTCTGTGACAGGACCCTCCCCGAATTCCTCGAAATTCGTGACAAACCCTGTGGTTTTTCCAACATCAAACCGATATCGGGCCCAGTTACTAACAACATCCTCTTCTCCGAAAACAAAGGAAAGGAGGGTCGAGACTCCTACCAAATTTCAGCAATCTCTCCTTAAAAATGAAATTTACCAAAAAATTTCTCGTGTGAAAAACAACAAAAATAATAGTCCAATTGCCAGCATGCACAATGCAATAGCACACAGATTACCTTAAATTCAACCCCACATAGGCAATATTAGAGCAATATAAGAATCTTTAGTTAAACAACCAAAGTAAAGGTTTAAAAGAAATGGACAACAAGTGTCCTACAATTTAGTTGAGGCGTGAGAAGAGGAAGGCTCGGCTTGACTGTTCGATTCGCGTCAACTACTGCCTAGGGGGCACAAAACATACTAACCCCACCGTTTGGAAAACGATGCTAAAAACATGCAATTGAAACCATTCATACATAATCAATTTAAAACCAAGGTAATCCCATAATCCCGATATAGTATAGTAATACCCAAACTCAACTCTCTCAACTAAAACCAAACCCCTTCCCGAAGTATAAACGTACAAAACGTACAAAACATACTATGCAAGGAAAGCTTTTCAATTAGTTAAGCATATATATATATATATATATACCACGAAAACTCCCATGACTGTTTAGGTATAAACTCCAAAGTCCAAAAGTATAAATATAATATCTATATAAGATAACCTCACACCATCACAAGTACTAGGGAAAACAATCCAACACGGGGATTGTTTGGGATATTAGCATATTTCAATAAGTTTGGGATGTTACCCTTGTGTAGCATCTAGGGAGAAATAATGTAGTCATGGGTATCTCAAGTTCGAGAGCCTAAGCAGTCTTGGAGTCGGCTAAGGCTGGCAAAGATAGTTGAGAAATGAAATAGCTAAGCAAGTTGTGTGTCCTTCGGGATGTATCAATGAAAGTTCTTATGGGTTGTCATACCCAAAAACAACATGTGTTGAAAAAATGATTTCTTTGGGTGTGTGTGTTCAGTGGAAGGATTACTGGTGGAACCTCTTAAAGTGGAAGCAGTGATAGATTGGGTGCAACCTACTAGTGGCGCTGAAGTAAGGAGTCCTCTTGGTTTGGCAGGTTACCATCGTTGTTTTGTGGAAACGCATCTCTACGATGGCTGGACACCTTACTTAATTGGTGAGGAAGGGAATGACGTTCATGTGAAACAAATGAGTGCGAACTGAGTTTTCAGAATTTCAAGGGGTGGTTGACGACCACACCATTGTTATCTCTTCCCAATGACAAGGGAACTTTGTGATATGCAGTAATGCATCATTGCGAGGCTTGAGATACATGGTGAGGTATCATATTACTGCAGAATTGGGAAATGATTAAGAATGAAAGTTACTTGCTGGTTTCCATGGGAGACCCATGCTTGTTGAACGAGTGTTAGAAACCTAACAGAAGGATCATGTGCTTTGCACGATGAGATTTGAAGTGGAAGTGTTGTGGACTGTGTAGGAAGCCACTTGGGGACCTGAGGCGCAGGTGTAGGCCCAGTACCCTTACCTCTTCGAATGACAGGTACAAAATTTCGAGGACGAAATTTTTATAATGGGGGTAGGTTGTAACACCCCTGACCCAATTTAATCATTTTACTCAATTTATTTCTATTTGCGAAACTACAATTTTTTGCCCTTAGGTGTAAAGGCACTTTAGTCACTTTTTGTTCTGGAAGGATTTTGGGGAATTGAGTGGCACCGTTGTGTAGAGCTCGACGTTACGAGTTCTTAGACATGCGGCATGTTCAATTCGGAGTTAAAACGAAGGAGTTGTGGCCTACGAAAGTGCAGTGGCAGAATTGTAATTTTTGCAAAGTCAAATTTTTAAATACTCTAGCTCTCTCACTCTACACACGACACACTCTCTCTCTCTCTCCACCGTGTGACACCACCGTTTCAGGTGGCGATTTCATTACCATCCGGCGACCAAATCAAAAGAAATTGGTCCCAAAATTTTCGTCTCCCTCTCCTCTACGTACATAATCGACTCTTCTTCACGAAGCGACTTTTCCCATTTCAGTGTCGGTCATATATTTTTATGAACGAACACCTCAATGATTATAATAAAATACTTGCTGATTTGGCAAACCTTGTTGTGCAAATTTATGATGAAGATAAGGCACTATGTTTGTTAAATCCATTGCCTGATAATTATGATCATTTTAAAACTACTCTTTTGTATGGGAAAACTGAGGTGAAATTTGATGATGTGTCTGCTGCTTTGGTGAATCATGAATATCGTAAGAAATATCAAAAGACTTATGTAGACAATGAAATTTTGGTGAATTAAATTCCACTAAGCAAGAAAATAATTAGGGTTTGGTGGATTAAATTGTGGGGCCCATAATTCGCCCATGTGGTGTACGACTCATCAAAATCGGATTAATTGTTAAAATTGACATGTGTCGACATCCGGCGGAGTGCATCAAACGGTTCAAAGTGAAGACAAAATTAAAGGAAAGAACCTTTTGTGATTGACTTTGATTTAAATCAAATATTAATCAAGTCAATCAATCGAAGATAATTTGGTTAAATTGCCAAATTATCGAAATTGATTTTAAATCAAATCAAAATCCCACAAAGCAAGGTCCTAAAGAAGGAAAGCTATTTAGGTCAAACATCCTTAAGGAGCCTATAAATAGGAGGCCTCAAGACAAAGAAAAGGGAGAAAAAGGAAGAGCTTAGACAGACCCAAGCACTCAGAAGAAATAGAAAACTCTCTGCATTCTTCACCTCACTTTGGAAGAGCCACCAAGCACAACAAATACGTGCCGGTTCCTCCACCCTAGAAAAATCCAATCACCAAACAAGCTTTGTGCTACCCGTTTGATCAAGATCAAGTCTCTATGACCCTTGTATCAAACACAAATTTTCTTTGAACACTTTGGAGATCGAATCAGAGGATTTCATACAGAGATTGTAACCCTAAATTTCATTAATACAAATATTATTTTGTACACGTGTTCTTGTCTCATTTGTCGCAGGATTTTCGTGTTTACAACTTATAATTCCTTATTCGAGGCACTTGTAGTAAGAGGTCAATCTAATGATAGAAAGTCTGGTAAGTGGGGTAAGTCTCGTTCTAAGTTAATAGGAAAGATCCCTGCTAAAAATGAATGTGCCTTTTTGTCGCCAAAAGGGTTATTGGAAGAATGATTGTCCTAAGTTGAAGAACAAAGAGAAAGAAAAAGTAGGTTCTGAAGCAAATGTTGCAAAATCTGGAGATGATGATTTTGAGTTTGCTTTGGCTAGTTCATCATGTGATAGTCACTTTAAGGATTGAATTTTGGATTCAGGTTGCACCTATCATATGTGTCCCAATCGGGAGTGGTTTTCTAGCTTAAAAGAGTTAGATGATGGAGTTGTGTTGATGGGCAATGACAATGCCTGCAAAACAAAAGGGATAGGTAAAATTTGTTTGACGATGTATAACGGAACAATCAGAGAATTGAGTGATGTTGAGAAGAATCTAATCTCATTAGGTGCTTTAGAATCGAAGGGTCTCAAGATCATCATGGAAGGTGAAGTTCTTAAAGTTGTGTACGAGGCACTTGTGGGGATGAGAGGTACATGGCACAATAACTTGTATTTCTTGCAGGGAATACATTTATAAGTGGAGTAGCTGTGATTGAAGTTGTTAACGTAGTTGGTTGTAACACTACGAGGTTATGGCATATGTATCTTGGGCATGCTAGTGAAAAGGCATTGCAAGGGTTATGAAGGAAGACTTATTGAAAAGTTCAAAGACTTGCAAATTGTAATTTTGTGAACATTGTGTTCTGGGTAAGAAAACAAGAGTGAAGTTTGGCACCAGTATTCACCATACTAAATGCATTCTAGATTATGTTCACACTAATGTTTGGGGTCCTTCCAAGAATGCTTCTTGGGGAGATAACCCTTATTTTGTCCTTTGTTAATGACTTATCTAGAAGTGTATAGATGTACACCATAAAGCATAAGGATGAAGTCTTGATGATATTCTTGAAATGGAAGAAGATGATTGAAACTCAAAGTGGTCGAAAGATCAAGACTCTCAGATCAGACAATAGAGGTAAGTATAGGTCTAATCATTTCTTGAAAGTTTGTCAAGATGAGGGTATTGTGAGGCACTTTAAGGTTAGAGAGACACCGCAACAGAATGGGGTGGCAGAGCGCATGAATTGTATTTGCTTGAGAATGTGCAATGTATATTGTCTAATGTTGATTTGGGAAAAGTGTTTTAGGTTGAAGCAGTCACTTATGCAAGCCATCTTATTAATCAGTTGTCTGCTTCTGCGAACAAGGGAAAAACGCCTATGAAACCATGGTTTAGTAAACCCTGTATTGATTATAAATATTTACATATATTTGGTTGTCCTGCTTACTTTCATGTAATGAAAAGCAAGTTAGATTCAAGAGCAAAGAAAGCTCTATTTATGGGCTTTAGCACTGGCGTGAAGGGATACAGACTTTGGTGTCTAGATAAAAAGAAATTTGTTGTAAGCAGAGATGTGAGTTTGGATGAGATTGTTATGTTTAATCAGAACAAGAATGAAAGTGATATTGATATGACCAAGAGTTACTGAAAACTCCAGTTGTTCCAGTGAGGTCTGATGATTCAGACATTAGTCTTATAGTTAAATTCTGATGATGAGGACAAGAGTAAAGAAGAGGAGGCACCCAACCAAGAGCCTCCACAATAACAAGATTCTATTGCAACTAGTAGACCGAAAAGAGTGATTTGAAAGCCTAGTCGGTATATTGATATTGTGGCATATGCATTTCCAATTATTGAAGATGACATTCCTTCCACATATAAAGAAGCAACTAGAAGTTCAAAAAGTGTGCAGTGTAAGAAGTCTATGGATGAGGAGATGAAATCTCTTCATAAGAATGAAACTTGGAAACTTGTTCAGTTACCAAAGGGAAAGAAAGCAATTGGGTGCAAATGAGTTTATGCCAAGAAGATGGAATCTTCGGGAAAAGGCAATGTAAAATTCAAAACTAGATTGGTAGCTAAAGGCTATGCTCAAAAGGAAGGCATTAACTATAATGAGGTATTCTCTCTTGTTGTAAAGCATTCCTCAATTCGTATTTTGTTGGCTTTGATTGTGCAATTTGACCTTGAGTTGGCTTAACTTGATGTCAAGATGACATTCTTACATGGTGATTTAGAATAAGTGATTTATATGTCTCAGCCAAAAGGTTTTGGTGTTACTAGAAAAGAAAATTAGGTTTGCAAAAAAGTGAAAGTCATTGTATGATTTGAACCAGTCTCCAAGACAATGGTATAAGCGATTTAATCTGTTCATGATTGGGCAAAGGTACACAAGGAGTCAATATGACCATTGTGTTTATTTTTGCAAGCTACAAGATGGAACCTTCATCTACTTGTTTTTATATGTTAATGATATGTTGATATCATGTATGAGCAAAGTGGAGATTGAAAAATTGAATACTGAGTTGAGTAATGAATTTGATATGAAGGATTGGGGAGAAGCTTGGAAGATACTAGGTATGGAAATTGTAAGAGATGGAGCAAATGGAAAGATTAGTCTGTGTCAGAAGTAATATTTGAAGAAGGTATTACAAGGTTTTGGGATGAATGATATATCAAAATCAGCTAGTACATTTCTTGCCTCTCATTTCAAACTTAGTGCTTCTATGTCTCCCAGCACTGATGAGGAGAGTCGTTACATGGCTCAAATTCCATATGTGAGTAATGTTTGTAGTTTGATGTATGCTATAGTGTGTACTAGGCCTGATATTTCAAAGGTTGTTAATATTGTTAGTAGGTACATGCATAATTGATGTAGGACGAAATATGGGTCAATTATGGTGTGAAGGATTAATTAAAATATAGTAGCTCAAAGTTGGAAGGAAATCGTGCAAGAGAGGAAAATTCCAATTAAATGTCAATTATGGCGCTAGGAAAAGAAGGAAGGCGTATCATTGGAATTTTCAGATTGATTGAGGAAGTTTGAAGAAATTATGATTCTGTCACGATTTGTATTTAATTTAATGTTTTATTTTATATTTTTAAGAATAAGTTATCTATTAGGATATTATTTTCCTAATATGATTTTAGCTATGATTTTTATTATTTTCTTGTTAGCTAAGTTTAAGAATGCTCTAGAACATAGGGTTTCCTATGGTTTTAGGGTTTGTTTGTTTTCTATTTAAGCCAACTTGTATTTGTCAGTTTTATCATATTATGAATCAAATTTAGAGTTTTCTCTATTTTATGTTGGATTTCAGTTTATCTTTTCAAGTTTAGACGTTTGTCAATCTGTAAACTCGTGCTTTTGTATTGCATCAAGTGGTATTAGAGCAGTCATCATTCAAAGCAAGGATTTACCTTCTCAATGATGAGCAGCGATGAGAGGTACGCAAACCTCATCAACGGTGGTCATGGGGAAATATCAAATATTAAAGGGGAACGCACTGGTGGTTTTGCCCAAAGCCAACCTCATCAATTCTATGTTGTAGACATTCCATGCTTTATGGGAAGTGACTATATTGAAAATTTTCTCAGATGGGTTTCAGATGTAGAGAAAGTATTTGATATAATAGCAATCCCAGAAGAGAAGATGGTGAAGATTGTCGCTTATCATTTGAAAGGCTATGTCGTTTTTTGGTGGGATCATATGCAAAAATCTAAGAAGCAATAAGGTTTTAAATCCTATCACTTATTGGCGTTGGATGAAGAGACTTATTGTGAAAAATTTCTTTTCTTTTGAATATGATATATATTAATTAAGGAATGGTTACAATATTTATCAACCCACAATTATGGAGAGCCAAGAAAAGATGGAGGAAGATTTCGAACAGGAAGAAACTGTGATGGATGTTGAATTAATTAAAGATCCAATAATCCACAAGATGGAGGAAGAGATGCAAGAAAAACAAGATATTGCGCCTATTGAAACTCCTATTGTTATTGAAACAGATATTTCAAAAGATGAAGAACAACAATTGGATTTCTCTAAAATTCAAGATATGGATAAATCTGAAGTTGGAGAGGAAAATAATTCATACAAGGAGTTTGATTCTCAACTAACATATTCTAATCTTGCTTATGGAATAAATTATATGATTATTCCATCCAAATATGTGCAAGTCCAGACGCCACAAATTGAAGAGCTTATCTACACATCAAGTTCTATGTCTACTCAGGTTCGTTTTAAGGAGAACTCGAGGTCGAGTTCTTTACAAGTGAAGGGGGCCAAATGTAGGACGAAATATGGGTAAATTATGGTGTGAAGAATTAACTAAAATAAAGTTGTTCAAAGTTGGAAGGAAATCATGTAAGAGAGGCAAATTCTAATTAAATGTCAATTATGGCGCTAAGGAAAGAAAGAAGGCGTATTGTTGGGATTTTCATATTGATTGAGGAAGTTTGAAGAAATTATGATTGTGTCAATTTAATGTTTTATTTTATATTTTTAAGAATAAGTTATCTATTATGATATTATTTTCCTAATATGATTTTAGATAGGATTTTTATTATTTTCTTGTTAACTAAGTTTAAAAATATTCTAGAACCTAGGGTTTCCTACGGTTTTAGGGTTTCTTTATTTTCTATTTAAGCCAACTTATGGCGTTGTATGTGTCAGTTTTATCATATTATTAATCAAATTTAGAGATTTCTCTATTTTATGGTGGATTCCAATCGCTGATGGATTCCAGTTACTGATGGATTTCAGTTTATCTTTTCAAGTTTAGACGTTTGTCAATTCGTAAACCCGTGCTTTTGTGCTGCATCAATAATCCTGGAAAAGGACATCGAAAGATTATGAAATGGATTCTATGATATATTCTGGGTACTGTGGATGTTGACTTATTGTTTCACGGAGATAATGATATTGGTTAATGTGTTCTTGGATATGTGGACTCTGATTATGCAGGTGATTTGGACAATCATAGGTCCACTACAAGTTTTGTATTCACTCTTGCTGGAGGACCAGTGAGTTGGAGGTTGACTTTGCAATCTACGGTTGTTTTGTCTACTATTGAGGCAGAATGCATGGCGATAACATAGGCTATTAAGGAAGCTATTTAGCTTCAAAGGTTGCTTGATGACTTGAGGTTCCTACAAGACCATGTGGATGTTAATTGTGATAATCAAAGTGTCATTCATTTAGCAAAGAATCAAATTCATCATGCAAGGATGAAACACATTGACGTTAGGTTCCATTTTGTTCATGAGATTGTGGATGAGGGAGATATTCTTCTTTAGAAGATTGGAACGGCTGATAATCCTGCAAATATGTTGACAAAGAAAGTTGGTTTGCTCAAGCTTAAGCATTGCTTAAACTTGATTGGCATTCGTAAAATTTGTTGATTGTCCATTAGGGGATTGGGAGACGATAGTTGGGTGTTCTACTTTGGGAGCTCGATTCAATGCTTGAGCCAAGGTGGAGATTATTGACTTATTAGCTCAACATTAAAACCCATCCCCTTTTGTATTGTGTGGTTTATATTTGCCACGTCACCTTTAATTTGGATTGGCTATCAACTAATTGAAATGGCTTGTTTGAGAAGCCACTTGGGGTTGATGAAACTATTATTAGTGTAGATGAGGTGTTGGACAGATCAAGGTGAGCAACCTAAGTTGAAGAATAGCATATCTTGTCGTGAGATATTCAGTGAGAGTCTTTGAGATAGTTTGTAGTTGCTGCACTTTTGTGTGAGGAAGAGAAAATTGCAAGAAAGCCAATTGGCTAAGAGAGAAGAAATTAGTATCTCTAATTGTTCTTGCTACTAGATACATTTTGTATTAGTGTTGGTTTCTCTTCTAATTGTTTGAGCGTGTGAGCTTGGGTGTATTTGGGGTTTGGGTTTTCTTGAGTGAAAACACTTTGTATTGCTCTCATTTGATTATAGTGGATTGCTTCTTCACCTCCAAATTGGACGTAGGCGTATAAAGCCGAACCAGTATAAATCTTGGTGTTCTTATTGTTGTTTGGTTTGCTATCTTTGTCTCTTGCCTATTGTTGTTTGTTTACACTCACAGTTTTGCACGTATTGGTTGATGCTTCTGCACAATGAAGGCGTTGGGGTTCGATCCTGCTTCCAACATGTTATGTTAGCAGTTTTATTTATTTATTTATTTTTTCCTTTATGTAGCAACCAAAAAAAAAGGGTACAAGGTTTAAATGTTCTAAGTTACCTACAAGTATATTTTTTCACATTGTTTTTTTTTTTTTGGGAGCTTTAGTTTTAAACCATAATATAGTTTACTAATTTAGTAGAAAGAAATACAATTTAGTCTAATTAGCAAAAGGCCAAACACCAAAATGTAAGAAAAATACCATTACAAAATATGAAAATTACAACATATGCCATTTTCATTATTTAGTTTTAAACCAAAGCTGAAAAACGACATCAACTTCACCTCCAGAAACCTCCTGACCACCAACGATCATCAAACAGTTTTCTGCATCGCAGTTTCGTTTTCTGCATCACAGTTTCGTTTTCGTTTTCGTGGAAAATAACTCCGAAATTAACCAATTAAACCTCAAAATTTTTGAAATCTTACTCAACTAACAGCTAGATCGTGGAAAATAGCTAGAAAATCATACCTCAATCGAAGGATTTGATACACAAGAGTTGAGAATCTCAAAATTTTCCAGTAAATTCTAATAAACATTCTATAATTTCAACGAAGATAAAAGCTATTTTCTGTGTAATTACATCCTATCAAACTCCTTGAAGCTCTTCAGTAAGCCCTCCACCTCCGCAGTGCTCGTGAACACCATCGCATCCAACGCTCCCTCCTCAATCCTCTCCACCACTTGCTTAGCGCACCCCGGTCTGGCCCACCACGTCTCGTACGCATTAACCCTAACCGGAACCCAACGCTTGGACTCCAAATCTCTGAGAAAATCCGGGACCACATGAGGCTCAACCAGTCCCACCACGACCTTGGAGTTACCAGCGAAGGCCGAAGGGATGAGCAACTTGAGAATTCCATCGCAGCCGCAAGTGAAGGCTATGGTCGTCGTTGCTGCGGAGAGAGAGAGAGAGAGAGAGAGAGAGAGAGAGAGAGAGAGAGAGAGAGAGAAAGAGAGAAAGAAAGAGATCTAATCTGATAAAAAAAAGGAGACCAATAAATATTTTAATAAAAAGGATATAATTGTCTTTTCAGTGATTAATATAAGGTGGGCCAACGAATCTGAGCCTCCTCTTTGGCTTAATCCAAAATAATAATTCTTTTATAGGTATTAAAACCCAAACTAAAATACCAAATGTCTCAAATACTAATTAATAAAGTTAATTATGTCTAATACCTAATTTTCCTTTTTTTTTTTTTTTCTCTTATAACTTTTGAAACAATACCATTTGGCTCTTTTTCGAACGCCATCTCCTTAACGGTTCTTAGGAGGTGGACATAGAGGAGGGCTTAGTTTTAAGACATATATTATTAAGCTCCTTAGGTATAGTTGTTATTCTGTAACCGCTTCTTCAAGTTTATAAAGTCAATTTCTACGTTTCTGATCAAGGGAAAAAAGAAGAAGAAACAATATTGTTGAATACTTCACAATCATAAACTAATGAATTAAATATTTATTGTTATCAACATTTGTATTAAAAAAAATTATCATAATACACAATTTTTATTTAAAAATCATAAATTTAATGTTAAACAGATAATTTTTAACTCTATAAAACTAGACAAATAAAGTTAAATGAATTAAATGTCTAGGACGGTAAACGGAATTGGCACTTGATGGATTTACTTGGAAGTTATGTATTTATTTATTAATTGGCTCTTGGCATATTGATCCAAACTTTATCTCGACATTTTCATTTTGCGGGTTGACATGCATCACTTCATGTCCCGATTTCACTTGTATGAAAATGGTATGAGATTTTAGTATTTTTTAAAAATTCAAAAGGAATACTTTGTACATTAATTAGAAGTAGGGGTCAGTACGAGTCTGGGTTGGGTACATTTTGGTCCCACCCTGTAACTCAACCCATACATAGCAATTTATGATTTCTTGAGTTCAATACCTTCTCATTATTAGGCCAACCCAAATCACCCCGACATCTCTTGTGATTTTGTTGGGTCGATCGGTTTCAACAATTTGGGATTCAAATTAAACTATTAAAGGTTTAGTTTTTTTTCTTTTTAATTTTGTTTTAAATTTTATATATTCTAATTATCAAATTATATGTAACCATATTGGGATTCAAACACAAATATTAAATATGATGGTTCATAAAAAAAATAAAAAATTAAACATGACAATTTCAAAACAATCTGCCATATTGTATGAAAATGCATGATGACAAACTTTAAATTATGAGCTATGTCCAATGTGACCATGTTTCAGTTCTTTGTCTTTTGTGATTTTACAAGTTTGTCATCCCTTTATCAATCGTCCGATATAAGAATTTCATTGGTATACATAGTTTGATAGTGTATGTATGTGACTTAACAACTTCATTTTAAAAATAGATATTTATAAAAATACCCAATTCTAGACATGTATTTATAAAAATACCCAAGCACTATTTAAACATAGAAACATACCCAAAATCAACCCCACAATCAACAATTGTATATTTTTTGGGTGTGTTTATAAATGGGTTTTGAGTGTGTGTAATGATGGGTTTTGGGTATGTTTATAAAGTGTTTTGGGTGTTGGGTATTTTTATAATTTTAGCCCCCATTTTGGGTATTTTAGTGAAACTCTCTATTAAAAACTCATATACATTTTTCTATGTAGGGGTGGGTAGGGTTAAATTGGGTCGGATAACCCGACATTGTGCTCAACCCTAATTAGAAGAAAGAATGAAAAGGCAAAGTAAAAAAATACAAAAAGAAAAAAAGAGAAAAAACAAAGGCAAAATAATCCTCTCTAGCCCTCCTTTACCAAAAAAAGCAAAAAAAAAATCCTCTCTCTCCTTTTTTTTGGGTTTTTTTTTTTAAAAAAAAAACTCCTCTCTTGAGAAGAAAAAAAAGTAACAAAAGGAATAGTCTCACACGCGGACATAGAAACTCCTAAACCTCTCTTACCCAAAAAAAAAAGAAAAAAAAAGAAAAGGAAAAATCCTAAGAACTTCGAGGTCTTATTATATTCTCTCTCTCTTTGCTTTTCTCCTTCACAGTAGGGTTGCAGCAGATAAACGCCACCATTTTCTCCTCTCTCTCCGAACGCAGCTCTTCACCACAAAAACACACTCTCGGAGACCTCTTCAAGCGCTCTTGGACTTGAAACTCTCTCTCTTTCTCTTCAACAATGGGTGCCTCACTCCCCCCCAAAGAGGCCAACCTCTTCAAGCTCATCGTCGTAAGCTCCGATTCCTCTCTTTCTCGTACTAATAATCACTAGGATCCAAGTTAGATAACTTATTCTCACTAACACAATCACGGAAAAGTAAAAAGAAGCAAAACCCTAGATTTTTGTGTCCGATTCTATGCTTTGATTGTATACTTCTTTCTCTTTTGCTCAGAAATTAGAGAACTTGAGTAAAGTGTAGTAATTGGGGCTCTTTGTGATTGATGTTGGGGATTTTAAACAAAATGAATGGTTAAGTCTACTGGGTATTCTGTAATTTCGTTAGCTTAGTTGAATTTTTTGGTTTTATCGATAAGGAAGCATAACAGTTTAAGTTGTGTTTGTTTTCTTTGGTTTTAGTGAGTGTAAAGGTTTAAACTTTGGTACTGCATCGGTTATTATGATTTAGTGTTTGAGCAGAAGAAAGTGATTAAGAAGTGAAATTTTGAACTGGGTAGTGATTATTATGTACACAAAAATTAGTAAGACAAGCTAATTTGAACAAACTCCTTTTTCTGGTAATTTGTTGTGCTATGGTAGTGCATTCTTAAGCTTATTGAGAGTGGTACAGTGTACACTTCAAAGCTCTGTGATGCCCTTGTTCGTTGAGTTGAAATTGGTTTAATAACAATATGTCTAATTTATATGGTGCTGATTCTGATGCCGGATTCGTAATTTGGATTGCAAGCATTTTACTGTAACTTTAACTGAGGTTGACACTACCATGACTACATTGCAGACAGTTAACTTCTGAGATAGTATTGTTGACTGTATCAAACAATCCTCTTAAAGTTTTACCTTTTTTCTTTTTCATCAAATGAGCTGCCTTGGTAGAAGAAAGAAATACATCAAAAAAATTCTAAGTAAATTTCTTTTGCTGGGTGCATTGATGAGATTTAGTATCCAAGTTATTACCACAGATTATTTTTAATTGAGCTGTTTGACATTTCTAGTTGAAATATGATTATGCTACCAGGTCTTGTTGGTTTACTCTATTATTATATTAATATGGTGATGGTAATTGGCAATATGATCTGTATCTCTTCTAATGTACTTATCACAAATTATTAGTGTCAGAAATCTTTTTGCCACGACTAATTCAAACCTGTTTTTTCTTGTTTACATCATGGCAGAAATCATATGAAACTAAACAATATAAGAAGGGACTGAAGGCAGCAGATGCCATATTGAAAAAGTTTCCAGACCATGGAGGTATGCTTATAGCCTTTACTAAATGCAATGTTTAATTTAGAAGTGCTTATCTTTTGGCCCAAGTAAATTTTGATGTTGACTTTGCTTTTCTAACCGGGCCAATTCCTTTGATTTAATGTTATAATTCTCAATTTACATAAAATTTATATGAAACTCTGATTGTCTACTGAAAATGCTTTATGTACCCCACTGAGTATTCTGGCTCAGTTTCATCTGTAGTAGATGCATGTCGTATTTGGACATTTTGACTTGTTTAATGTTTTCTTTGTTTAACTACACAATAAAAGATACAAAGCACGTGAGCATGCATAGAAGCTTAATACTATGATTGCTAGGTGGGATGGAACATGAGGGAGGGTGGAATTTTCATGCCTTGAGTCGTTCGGTAGAGTGGAAAGACAAGAGGAGGGAGGGATATCCTAGAGGTTTCCATTTTTCTATATATTTAAACCGTAAGGAGATTTTTTGTTTTGGTTTCGCCACTCTCTCACGAGTGCAGGCACCCGCACATATTCCCCCAATTCTTACAAACGTGTGGGCCTGAAGGGGTTGTGTATCCCTCTTCCACTCATTTCCATGATTCCAACCTTCCATTTTTCCCTTCTAAAAAACATATTTTAAAGGAAGAGGAGGGCATGAGATTCTTCATGGGAGTTTCGTTTAAGGTAAATTCTGAAAAATGGGCAAATCTGGTAGAACAAGTGATATGACAGAGTACTGTTCTGGAAAGATAGGGAACCAGTACAACTTGAATGAAAGTGTGGGATGGTAGAAGTTCTTGAGCTCAAAATATGATTGCTTAACCACTTGAAATGCTCTATTATCTATCCCATATGTACAAACACTTACATTACTAAGATAATTAGCACTTCTCAGAAAATTAAGACTGTGATACTGAAACCATGATCCTGGTGATATAGTCGTTGTCACCATCATCTTGTGGGTATTGATGTCATTAGTTAGGTTATCCATTGTGTAGGATTCCTCTGACGTGAAATATGTAATTTAAGTGATGATGCTGTTGTCTGCCTTGTCAAAAAATATTATTAAGTAGTAGTAATCTTTATGTATGTGTAGCACGGCCCATGAAGCTGAAGATATTGGAGATGGTGATGGGTTTAGGGTGCTTTTATTTGATATGTTTTGTTTTTATTGGGGCTATGATACTTTACTTGTCCACCCAAAAGTTTCCTTGTTTCTTTTCCCCCAATTTGCTGTGGTTTCCTTGTGATATGCTACTTATGGTGTCTCTTGAGTTGGTAGTTGATTTTATTTGCTGTTTTTGTTTATGGTAGACTGCTTAGTCATCTTGAATATCTTGTGACCTTTTCAGAAACTTTGTCGATGAAGGGGTTGACATTAAATTGCATGGACCGCAAATCCGAAGCATATGAACTTGTCAGGATTGGATTAAAGGTCAGGATGTTGTTTTTCTTTTGATATTTTAGTATTGTTTCCAAGATAATTGCTACGGCTTTGTAATTTGTCTGGCTTACTTTTTTGTCTTTGTTTTCCCAGAATGACCTCAAAAGTCATGTTTGCTGGCATGTTTATGGTCTACTTTATCGGTCAGACAGGGAATACAGGGAGGCCATAAAATGCTACAGAAATGCGCTGAGGATAGATCCAGACAATATTGAAATATTACGTGACCTGTCACTCTTACAGGTATGCATTAGATGCCACTTAAAGCTTGTAACCAAGTAAATGTCTGTTGAATAATTCTTATAAATTTGCGCACAAGAAGACAGTAGTCTTGCCTAAGAAAAAGGTAAACATGACATTGTGATTTTTTAGTGTCTGACATTATCGAATGACTTCACATTTTGCAATCTATCAATTGCAACATGGCTTCTTGTGTGGTTTGAAAATGAAATGTTATGTATTAAGAGTGTCTTGGTATGCTGATGCTAATATTTACTGTTAGCCCTTGTGGTAACAGTATTGGATGTTTATGCTTGTCTGGAAAATTGACAAGGTTCAAGGGCATCTTCTACCAGCATGTTTACTATTTCATGTTTATTTAGAGTCATTGAGTTGTGATGTCATTTGTCACAGTACTTTTTTGAGGATATCATAAAGTCTGACTTATGAAGAATTAAAAGATTATATGTAAAGAGTGACTTTATGTTTGAGATAGCTTAGAAGAGAAAGTCTCCAAATCTTGTGACCTCATTGCTCTAACAGGCCTGTAACTAAAGTTGTGAATTAAACTTGGTACAACTTGGATGAGATTTGGACACATTGGCGTATGTGAGGAGAAAGGGAAATGCATAACTAGAGGTTATATATTTTTGACACCAATAATGGGTTGCAAATGGAAGTCAACATTGGAAATGGCTAAACAGCACACATCTGTTTGGCTACTATTGGATAGATGGTTCACAGTATGTTGAATTTGGCTATCTGCCATTGCCTATTCCCACCTTGCGCTTAAAATCAAATCCATCTTTCTTATGAGTCTCTGGTCTCTACCACCAAAAAGATTTTGTGCTACATTTCATTAAGAACTAAGTTGAAGTGCTGGGGATTCACCTCTATGTTATATAGACTGCAGATCATGGTCGTTTGAAATATAGCACACTTGTTTAGAAAGTGGGCAGTAATGATAGGCTCATTTGGACTTATGTAAATTGCATTTTTATTTTCTAGCTATTAGGAGTTTACGACACTGTAAGGTGGTCCATGGAACCACGTTATTCTATCTTCTGATTGCCCAACAACGTCATAATATGAAATGTTTGTTAACTAATTTCTAATTTATTTATTATAGGTACCGTTAATTATTTATGTAAAATATATAATATACATAGAAATGTATATGAAATATAATAAAATTATGTAATAAAATATTTATGTATTTATTTTAATAGTAGATGATATTTCGCCTGGGGTCTCAGACTTGCAGAAATGGGAATTGATATAAGAAAATATTCTGATAGCTAACATTAGTGTTCTGGTAGCGTATGAGGCATCTAGTCAACACTCCTGTATAATAATCTATTTGAAGTATGAAATTGCAGTAAATCTTTCCCACCTGTTTCAACCTATATAGGATGAGTCCACCTTACAGGTTTACAACAGCTTCAAAAGTTTTTCAGGACCGGGGTGTTGAAGTTATGGATATTCCTTTGACTCTTAAGTCTTCCAGGGGTTTTTTTTCCCTGTTCATGTACACTTTGCGCTAGTTGCACTTGTTTTGTTGCTATGGTTATGATGCTTTTGTTACATTTCTTTCTTTTCTATTGTGATCTATACAAACTTTTATACTTGATTTATTTATAAACAAATTTCAATCAGCTACTGACGCATTTACCAATCATGTGTCAGGCTCAAATGCGGGATTTGACTGGTTTTGTTGAGACAAGACAACAACTTCTGACTTTAAAACCAAATCATCGCATGAATTGGATTGGCTTTGCTGTTGCCCAGCATTTAAATGCAAAGTATGATCTAACCTTTGATTTGTTAAATTCTGTAACGAGTACTACGCTAAATGAATGTTCTTGTTATCTATTAGTGCTATAAAAGCTGTTGAAATTCTCGAAGCATATGAAGGGACACTAGAAGATGATTATCCTCCAGATAATGAGCGCTGTGAGCATGGGGAGATGCTTTTATATAAGGTATTTTTCATTGATGTTTTTCATATAAGCTCAACTCCTCTCCATTTGCAGTACAAAATGGAGAACGCCTGTATAATCTGGAACCATCTGGCCATGGGGGGTCTGCTTTCAGTGCAGGGGCAGTGTGCATTGAACAGTCTGGATCAAATACTTGTACATCCCCATTTCTTATACAAATAGAGAGGAGCCTTGCCCTTTAATATAAAGCTTTTGTTCAGATACCCCTTGCACTTATCAGACACTTTTGCCAAGTTCCTAATAGGTTACTGTTCTAGTCTAGAAAACATACACTTGCATGCATTCATTTATGATTTTTTTTTTAGGCTTGATACTGTCAAACATGTTGGAACTAATGAGTTACTTTGGTTCGAAATAAATTGATTCTTCGGAGGTCTTTAAGTAATTTGCATAAGTAGGTTTTTTTTGTCGCAATCGTATAGTTTATGTTAGATATATGCGATGAATATATTTAGAAGTTTGGATATGCCATGGGAAGAATCAACAGAACTTAAAAGGCTGAAATTGGAAGATAGAGTTGGGGAAGCTCGATTTGCTAGATCAAGTTTTCATCAGTACCGAGCTAGTATACCACAAGTTAAAATACTTTTGTCTGAATTACTGTCTTTCTGTTCACTGGTAACAGTGCCATTAAAATGATTTGTTTAATAAAAGTCATAAAATTTTAATTATCATTTTTTAAAGTAAATCTTTATGATATGGCTTTGTACAGTGATTTACAAAACTTTTTGTTGTTGTGGGAAATGGTGCCTTTGCTCAAGATAGGAATAACTGAAAATTTGGCTTATCTCCTTTTACATAATCATCCCTAGTTCTTTATAATTCTTTCAGCCATGACTCCATTAACTTGTTATGGTACAAGACCTTTCTAATTGTTAGTTGATGCAAATTAATGTTATTTTTTAGTAGCTACCTCATAAGTTTTTGATGGTTGTTGCATATTAATGTCTGTAGATTTCATTGTTAGAGGAATGTAACTTAATTGAGAGAGCTCTTGAGGAATTGCACAAGAAAGAGACAAAAATTGTAAGTGTGTGTTTCAATTTTCTGGTCAATATGGGCTGTTTAACTTTATGCTTTGACTATTAGGATCCTATGGTACTTACCATTCTTTGTTGATGCTTTTTCTAGGTTGATAAGTTAGATTATAAAGAACAAGAAGTTTCTCTTTTGGTGAAGCTTGATCACCTGGAAGAAGGTGCTGAATTGTATAGGATATTGCTTTCCATGAATCCTGACAATTATAGGTAATTTTCTTTTTTCACTTTCCACGTTTGCAAAATGTTTACAGAGATGGTTTCTAAATTCTTTTTTTAAAAATTGGGAGATCTGCAAGAATTTTTTTGAGGGAATGGAGATGTGCTTAATTTGAGTTGAGATTATAGAGAACAGCGGTTGGATTTTCTTCATTGTTTTTGGACAATAATATTGTTGATCATATGCTATCCTAGGACTAAAGCTTTATTGATTAAGTGAATCAATGGGTTGTGACCTTGGTCATCTCATGATTGTGTTCATCTTTTCTGCTTCTAATTTCTTTAATTTTGTATACTAAGTTTAGTATTACCATGTATTATGTATTCTCTCTCTCTGTCCCACACGCGCGCACACACACACACATACACTCTCTCTTTCTTGCTCTCTCTCTCTCTCTCTCTCTCTCTCTCTCTCTCTTATTTGTGCGTGCATGCACACATTCCCTTATTGTTTAAGGTGAGTTTATTGTAGTTGCTTTTTCAATGCTCAGATATTATCAAGGCCTGCAAAAATGTCTTGGGCTGTATGCCGAGAATGCCCAGTATTCACCTGATGAAATTGAACGGTTAGATGACTTGTACAAATCACTTGGGCAGAAATACAGTTGGTCGTCTGCTGTTAAGGTAACATTTTCCATCTATTTATGTTTATAGTTTTATTGAGGGTGTCCCAGATTCACGTGGTATGTAACTTATGTCCAGCATTTATCCTTTGCATGTTATTCTTCATTCTCTCTGTCACCTCTAAAGTATGTTAGTGATTATCATTTATTAAAGTTGGTCATTCTTTTTGGCAATAATAGCACTCTAGATTATCAGGTGATTCTGAACTCTGACAGAAACCTTGTTCTGTGATGCTTTTTGCAATGTAGGAAGTAGTGTTTTTGCATCTTCATTTTGTTTTATTGTTGGAAATTGGGATATCTGGAAAAGAACCAAGGGAACTTTTTTGCTGTTGTTAGGAATTATTTTAGAGTTTCTTTTTGGTAATGCAGTGGTATCAAGTGTTCTGAGTACCTTTTTACGTTGGAAAATGTGGAAGGTCATAATAGAGTTTATTTATTGTTTTGTTCTCATGGCAAAGAGAGATGAACGATCAGTGTGATATTTGGTGTGACTCCATTGGTACCTTCTTGGTTGGGAAGGATGTTGTAGTTTACTACATAAGAGGATAAAGGGACTTTATCATCTTTGCTGCTGCTGCTGTTTTTGTTGTTAGTCTAAGATGCATGCTGAAGATTTCTTAGTATATCTTATAACTTTTCTTTGGTTTCCCTTCTCTTCCATCAGAGAATACCACTTGATTTTTTACAAGATGACAAGTTTCGAGAAGCAGCAGATAATTATATCAGGCCCCTCCTTACCAAGGTATTTAGGGTCATTTGCATACAATTCTTATCACTCTGCCTAATTTTTGGTGTTCAACTTAAATTGACTGATCTTGTTGATGCTTCTAGGGAGTTCCTTCATTATTCTCCGATCTTTCACCTTTGTATGATCACCCTGGAAAGGTAATTCTTATCATCCTTATTAATCATTTGGTATTATTGTTTGGATTTGTTTATGGAGGTTATGAAACTGAATGGTATTTTTTGTGGAATCATTAACTCATTGGGTTTTGGAATTTTTACTTTGGAAACTCTTGTCCAGGCAGACATTCTGGAACAGCTTATTCTTGAGTTGGAACATTCAATTAGGACAACTGGCCGATACCCTGGGAGGTAATATATGATTGTAAAAAATTATGTGTGATGTAAAACCAGTATGTGTTGACGCTTCCCTATGTGCCAATGATGCCTTGTGCAGAATAAAGATTGAAAACCAGTCAATAAATTCTCATGCAAGTTTAGCTAAATGGAATCACAGATGTTTCTTTTCGGTGTTCTCTTTTTAATACTGGTCCCACATGAACTCCACGCATATTAGATGGCCAATTTTTTCTTTACTTGTTCCATTATGATTTGAGAAGAATGAGCTTGAAGAGTTATGCTTTGGTTAGATTGCATATCAGAAATTATATTTTGAAGGCCCAGGTAACAGCATACCAGTTCTAAAGAATGATAAATTTAGAGACCAAAAGGGATGTTGGCTTTCTCAATGTATAGATTTGGAAGCTGATTTAGTTTTCGCTTCACTTGTTGGAAAGATAGGAGTTATGCAATGAACATTATGTATTTTTGGGCCATCCTTTCTTGAGGTGTTTTTCTGTCTCTACTGGCAAGGCTTTTACATGTGCTAAGAGGATACTATTTGAACTCTGTGCCTGACCAGTCAGTTGCACTTGTTACTTTGGTAGTAGACCATAGTTATCACAATACAATGAATACCATATTACCCTAACAAACAGTGATCCGGGATCACTCAATCATAAATGCGATACCTTTTCGTTCCAATTCTCTACTTTTAGTGATCCAGGGTATATTTTTTTGTTTTAGTTTTCCCATCTCTTATTTATCCTTTCCTAAAAGAAAAATTATAACCAACACTATCTAATATATTTCATGAATTTAGTTGTATTTGTGCCTTTGAATTCTTTTAGTATTTATTTATATTTATGTGCTGTTGTTTTTCATCTTGAATGCAGGGCAGAGAAGGAGCCCCCTTCAACACTTTTGTGGGCCTTGTTTTTGTTGGCTCAGGTTGACTGTCATTCTTCGACTATATGGTTTTTATTTTTATTTTTCTTTGGTGCTTCTACGCCTTCCATCCTTATTTATCTGAATTCACATGTACTAATGGATTCTGTGCTGATGCAGCATTATGATAGACGAGGCCAATATGACATCGCTTTATCTAAAATTGACGAGGCCATGGAGCACACTCCAACTGTGATTGATTTATACTCTGCCAAGGTTGGTTTGATACATATTACTAAGTTTATCAGCTTGTGCTGTTTATGCTCTCTTCTGATTTCACTTTCCATGGCTTTAAATAATTAGTTTCCCGTAGTGTTGCTATTCTATATTTTATCTTGAGAAATATAACAATGTGTTCAAACCATAGAGATGTCGAGATTGATATTGTTTATTGAAGTAATGCATGTAAGCAATGGGAATTAGTACATAAGCATATTTTTTTTTGCTTTTTGAATTTTCAATTAAATTATTAAAGTGGTGCGCAAATGAGATTCAGTGTAACGTGTAAGAACCTGGTACTGAGAAAATGGAAGCCTTGATAACTTCTGACATGCGTCATTATCAAAAGGTCAAACAATAAGTGCTGTATTCTGGTATTTTCCTATGTGGTTTGTTGGAATGCATTAAATAAAAATCTTTCACCCATCATATTGGAAGTCCACAAGCAAGGCCTTATGCAGACTCTCTAAATTTTCTTCCTTAGGTTGTAATTTTTTAATTTATATTTTGCATTAATGTCAGTTCTAATTATCCAAATTAGCATCCTTGGGTAATTATGTTTTTCTCATTATATTCTGTCTTGGACGTATGTAGAAAAATAGTGGATTATTTAAACTGAATGATGTTTTACATGGATTGTTGGAAAGCTTTCATTTTGTACCAAAAAAATAGTTCTCACATGTGTTATGTTCGCAGAGCCGGGTTTTGAAGCATGCTGGTGATTTGCCTGCTGCTGCTGCATTGGCAGATGAAGCTAGATGTATGGATCTTGCAGATCGCTATATAAACAGTGACTGTGTTAAGCGTATGCTGCAGGCTGATCAGGTTTTAATCTCCTTTTCTTACTTTGTTATTTTTTAATAGAAAAAAAAACTTCATAGAAAGAGGGAACACATTGCAAAAGGGGGTGGACAAGGGGTCCATCTGAACCAAACCACCTAAAACAAAACAAGTAATGCCATACTTAGACCAAAACAAACAAAACTATATAGGCGGGCACACCTTCTATGCATTTTTAATGTGAAATTAGTTTTTGATTTGTGTTGCTTTCTTCTCTATTTGTTCCCTATACTGACTCTGTTTCTACATGCTTTTTTCCTCCTTTGTTAGGTTCCTTTGGCAGAAAAAACTGCTGTATTGTTCACAAAAGATGGTGATCAGCACAACAACCTTCATGATATGCAGTGCATGTGGTGTGTATCGATTTTGTTTACTGCTTTCATGAAATATCACTTTTGGTGAGGATTAATGTTTTATATTTCCTTTTGAAGGTATGAACTTGCTTCTGGTGAGAGTTATTTCCGCCAAGGTGATCTTGGACGAGCTCTGAAAAAATTTTTAGCCGTGGAGAAGCACTATGCTGATATTACAGAAGATCAGTTTGACTTCCATTCTTATTGCTTAAGGAAAATGACTCTACGTGCCTATGTGGAAATGCTTAGATTTCAAGATCGGTTGCATTCACATGCATATTTTCACAAAGCAGCAGTTGGTGCAATCAGGTGAAGTATTTTCATTAGAACTGTGAAGTAAGTTGTAATGAGTATAGATACTTTTGGAGTTTGTGAGTTTATTATTATTGTTGTTATACTTTTTAACATTAGTTTGTGACTTGTATTCCTTGATTTCTTGTTTCATTGAACGCGCTCCCAAATTAGGTAAACTCTGAGGATTTTGTATATATATTGTTGGCTGTAAAAGTGGTTGTGTTGTTGCATTACTGATTATCGCATAAGTTGCTTCAAAAGTGGAAAGAAGGCCTGACTGAACATTCTTCTTTTGATTCCATTATCACAAATAAAGTCTTATTATCTTTTATTTTTAATGACGTCAGAGGGGACTTCTATTCCATCAAGGGCCCCCTAGAAAAATTTTAGGTGAAAGAGGATAATTAATCTGTCCAGTTTTCACAACTGCATCCAAATAATATTGTGTTATGTTTGTCACTTTGCAATAAAGCTATATGCAGTTCTTTAAATATTGACCCACACTCATACTTATGATTGTATTTGACTTGCAGATGCTATTTGAAGCTGTATGATTCTCCTTTGAAATCTACCTCTGAAGAAGATGATGAGATGTCTAAGTTGCTCCCTTCTCAAAAAAAGAAAATGAGGCAAAAGCAGAGAAAGGCAGAAGCACGAGCTAAGAAAGTATTGTATTTTGTTTGTGTTGCTCGGGGTTATTAAGCATTTTTTCCCCATTCTAATGTTTAGCTTTCTTTTAGGAGGCAGAGGGAAAAAATGAAGAATCTAGTGTGAGTGGTGTATCTAAGTCTGGGAAACGACATGTAAAGCCTGTTGATCCAGATCCACATGGGGAGAAGTTGTTGCAGGTTATTTTTTCTATTCCCGATTGCTTCTTACCCCTTCGCTTCACGTTTCTAACTGCTGTACGGGCATAGAGTAAATGGCATTATCCTGTCTCTCTTACGCTATTACATATTTACTCAGGTTGAGGATCCGATGTTAGAAGCTACAAAGTACTTGAAGCTGCTTCAGAAGAACTCGCCCGAGTCCTTGGAGACACACTTGCTTTCTTTTGAAGTAAATATGAGAAAGCAGAAGATTTTGCTTGCCTTTCAGGTAAAAATTTGTTCAAATGTTGAGTGAGATGTTTCTCATTAAGTTTGATTTCCTTGAAGCACTCCCATTTTGTTTATTGGTTCAAAGAGTTAAAGCAAAGATTTGTCACAAATATTAATACCGAAGACATCTGTCAGAAACGACGACAAAAGTAATACTTAGAATTTGTACTTGTTACTTTTTCATCTCTAACAAAGAGCAGTCTGTCAGAAATGGAATTTCATGTTTGTTAGTTAAATCACTTCGCAAGATTTTACAGATGTTTGTTATAGTTAAACTTTCTTTTGATTTATCACAGCTTTTTTTTTAATTAATTTTTTTTCTTAACTATAGGCTTTGAAGCAGCTTCTGAGGTTGAATTCTGAACACCCAGATTCGCATCGCTCCTTGGTATGTTTTACTTGTTTAGTGTCTGCTTGCTTGTTTGTGTGTGGGTGTGTATGTTGCGATCTTTCTGTAGGCCCTATTGTAAGATTTCATGTATTGCAGATTAAATTCTTCCATAAAGTTGGCTCCATGCCTGCTCCTGTGACTGATAATGAGAAACTCATTTGGAGTGTGTTGGAAGCAGAGCGCCCATTGATCAGGTTCTCTTTTAATGTGCACTTTGCTCTCTCTCTCTCTCTCTCTCTCAATCTCTCTGTGTTTGACAATTTTAATTTCACTTACCAAACATCGTTTTTTTTAATCTAGTCAATTGCAAGGGAAGTCTTTAATTGAGGCAAACAAGAATTTCTTGGAGAAACATCAAGGTGACTTTTAGGATTATCACTGTAAAAGAAAAATGCATAAGCATTCGTTTTCCTTACGTCTTCTGTTGTTTTTGTGTTTTGTTTTTTCTGCAGATTCCTTAATGCATAGAGCTGCAGTTGCAGAAATGCTATATACTATGGAACCAGAAAAGAAATCTGAGGCTATTAAATTAATTGAAGAGTCAACCAACAATATGGTGCCCAAGTAATGCCCTGTTCCATTTCCTACTTCTAAATTGCCTTCGAAAATTGTAAATTGGTTTACATGTCTGTAAGAGTGATTGTTCTTAAATGTCTGCATGCATCAAATCAGAAGTGGATCACTTGGACCTGTCAAAGAGTGGAAACTCAAAGATTGCATTACTGTCAACAAACTCCTTGAAACAATAATTGTTGACCCTGTGGCTGCTCTGAGTAAGTAAAACAGCTAGAGTCTATTTCTATTCTTTTTATATTCTACAGGATGTTAAAAGCAGTTGTACATTGGTGTTTGTTGGCATATTTTAGCCTACTTATGTTTGTATATTAAAAGCTGGGTTACTTCTCACAAAATTGGAGATAACAGTATAGATAGCATCTTGGATTGCTCAAGTTCATGCCGCTCTAGTTTCCAGTTGCTATTGACAAAATATGCTACCTGTGCTTGTTTTCTTAGTGATTTTCTCCCTTCTGGGTAGTAATCAATGTTGCAAAGATGACACATTTTTTGTTGGGGGAAAAAAGGCCCTTAGGGAACTGTGAAGACAGCTGGGATTTTGTATAGCTTTTTACATGTCTTCATCCAATTTAAGAATATGTAAATCAGTAATATGTTCATCTGGTTCAAGATATGGGCTCCTATAATTCTTTAATTCTTTTGTAGGATGGAAAGAGCGATGTGCTGAGTACTTCCCTTACTCTACATACTTTGAAGGGAATCGTAGCTCTGCAGTACCCAACTCAGCATACAACCAAAATGGAAGTGCAAACCACTCGGAAGGTGGGCAAAGTGCAGAATCAATCGCAGTAAATGGGAAATTAGAGGCATTTAAAGACCTCACCGTGCAACCATAAAGTTGAAGAGAAACATTAGCCAAGGAAACTTGCAAGTTCACCATGTTTGATTGGTGAATCCCAAAACCAAGCTGCAGGTCAGAAACATATGCCCAGAGGGTTGCAGCTCGTTGAAGAGAACTATGCTGGGGTTTTGTGCACAAAGTTATGGTTTCCTTTTGAGATCAGGTTTACTTTTCCCACCAGTTCTGCCTTTCCCAATTGTGAATCTGAAAATGTGTATAATCTACTTTTCCATTGTGACTCTAGGGTTTATTTTCTTTCTTTTTGAATTTGCTCACATTTTTTGTGAGGATCTTAGATGAGGTTACTTATTGGGGATGTGCGCCTAAATTTGATCTTACTAATAGGTTGAGGGAGGAGCTACATAATATCATTTTTTTTGGCACTGGTTTTAGATCCGGTCAGAATAGATACCGGAGCATGTTGTACTTTTCCCATTTCATTGACTTCATTATTATGTATAAACCCTAAATTATTTGAAAATTTTTGCCATGGATTCCATACAATTTGCAATTGATAATTTGATATTGCTTCTGGATCAGCGTTGGTGGTTTGTGACATACAGGCCATGAGACTGAACAAGTTTTATTTTCATTTTTCAATTAAGCTCTTCGGGATTGCCTTTTGAATTTCCTTACGTTTTTCCGAGCTCATGTTTTCATTTCAAATTCTTGTTGCAACTTATACTAGTTTAATCGTTATAAGCTGAACTCAAATTTAAACTCGGATCTTACCGCGTTGCATGCAAGCATGTCTTTTTGGTGTCACGCTTGGGTTAATCTTTATTTTTCTCTCTTTGGGGTCAAAATTGTGGCTAACAATTCAGGCCAAGGTGAAAAGAGAACTCCGGTTGTATTTTATGGGGTCTGGAACAATGTTGTCGGCTGAGGTATCTGGCCAATAGCGAGGAGAGAATTTTAGCTCTCTCCGGTTGAATATGCCCATGTGCGGCCTATAGCGCACTATTGTCGATACAGGGGATATACAAACCGGTTACAAGGCGGATTCTCTCAATGGTGAGCCACTGCCGCAGTTGGAGTTGAGAGTTGTAGACACAAATGGGATGTGCCAAGGCAGGCAGATGGTCTGAAATGGTGAAACACTGATGCTTGCTCTAACCTCAAATTTTTTTCTTTGTTCATTTGATGCAAGTGATATTGGGTGATGGATTATTCGAACACAAGACCTTAGGTGCATGAGTAAATTCTCTTAACCACTTGAGTTACAAGCCCATTGTTTTCCTATCTCACTTTTACAAAGGGGGACATTATGCATTGATTTATCAACAATTTGTCAACGCACTCCACATGAAATCATGTAAATATGGTAGCTCTCTTAGCTCAACCTCATCTGCATACTTGGCCAATCAAATACAAGAAGTCTGCACCATATTGAAGGAGAAAAGCACATCAAATATTGAATGACGACAATTGTGGATACTTAAATTATTGTAATTCTTCTGACCGAAAAATTTACTGTGATTCTTGATTTCCTCTTTGTTTCTCCTAGTTTACGCATATAGAAAATCTTTCAACTCGCATGTTTAAACATGGACCTTACCATGTTTGCAAGCATGTATTTGGAAATGCTATTTGTTTGGTGTCTTTAGGTTAGCGGTTCTGGTTATTAAAATAACATTATAAAAATAAAATAAACAATTTTTTTTATTTATAAAAAAAACCCCCTAAAATCTCACTCTTCCGGTTAGCGGTTCTGGTTGTTTCATATTTTGAACGGTCTGGTCTACATACGATTCCTTCAAGAATCAATTGACCATCATTCTGAATCTTGTGGTCACAAAAGTAGAGGATATTCCAAAGTTCTAAACCTCAGTATACATCAGTTTTAACTTTTAAATAAGAAAGCCAAAAACTAATGTATCAGGCATTTGAATATCCTGGCATGTTCAAATGTTAGCAGCTCAATATCAGAACCCGAACGGAATGGAATTTCGATAAAATTGCTTCTTAGGTGACAAGGTGTACTTGCAGACTGTAGTTTGGACATGAGACATGTTTATCATTTTTTTCCTTCCATAGCAAGGGCTCCATGAATGTGCCCACCAAACAAAGAGTACAGGACAAGGTACAAAACTCACCTGTATATTTGAATAGTATATATGAAATTTACAGATATACTGAACCGCATGTCCCCATGACAGAACCTGAGACAACAGACTCGGTTGTCAAAGGCTCTTCTGTGAAACAATATGGAATTTTTTGCACTTCGACGAACCACCCCAATTGGGGTTTGACCATCTCCCTCACCCTACTGCTGGTCCGAGTCTCTGGCCAATGGTGAGGCACTGCTGCTCTCTCCAACCTCACTTTTACAGAGGGGACATGATGCATTGATTTTCAACCATTTGTCAACGCACTCCACATGAAAGACATGTAAACATGGTAGCTCTCTTAGCTCATCCTCATCTGCATACTTTGCCAAGCAAATACAACAAACCTGCACCATATTGAAGGAGAAAAGCACATCAATCAAATGAAAATTTTGGAAATGGTCTCATTGTTACTTCTACTTTGCAACAATTTAGTAATATATAAACAGGCACCAGGTAGTTGATTCAGAAAGGAAAGTTACAGATAACCAATATTTTAATAATGAGGAAGGTAAGTTATATAAACAGGCACCAGGTAGTTTAGATAATTTATTACTCTACATAAACCCTTGTTTCCCATAATAAACGTACTGTTATAGATAACAAATTAATCCACAATATAACTTCTAGTTTTAGCTAACCCAAAAAATTATCATAGCCAATTAACCAGTATCAACATCGATTGTGTTTTATATTTTCATTAATATTATATTCAGATTATAGCAATTCAAATTCTATTTGTTCCAATACTAGATGCACCCAGCTAGCCTAATAAGTAATGAGGCAAGTTAATCAAATATTGAGGGATGTCATGGCAGCATCTTCCTTAAAGCACTGGAAAAATGAAGTGATATCTGGATACAGATACAGAAACTGTTATGAGAAAGGGATGTTCTCAACATGAATACTTCATATTCAACATAAAAGCAACTTCTACCAGCAAGCTATGCAGAAGGAGCATGGATTTTAATTTCTGTTAGGTAGAGTTTCCTGAACTTGATGGTGAAAGTTGGTGTGAGAATCCAAATTTGGTTAAGTGTAGCTTAATTTCAAGACCATGAACTCAGCAGGCACCGAACCTACTCACCGCATCTTCTCCTGATATTGCGCGCTCCTTTTCTGTCCCTGCAGCCAAGAGCCCACCTTCACTATCCATGTTGCACTCGTGATCATCACTGGTCTCATTTTCCTTTAACTTGAATTTGTAGGTTGGGAGAGCATTAATTGATTCCACAGTGGCTCCTCTAGTCTGAGAAAAATCCCCTCGAAATCCCAGGACGGAGATGATGCAGGGCAGGCAGCAACAAATTGTTGCACATAGTATGAATGGCATGGCATATCCGATACAACTAAAGGTTAGGAACACTATGCATAACCTATGAGAAACCCAGAAAACATTAGATGACTCAATAACCAGTATATATTAAACATTATGTTATTAAGAGGTACCTGTACAATTTAGGAGCATCAGAGGGAGAAGAGTGACCTCCAAAAATCCACACATTGCCTACCACAAACCAGACTGCAAAAAAGCAATCTAAGGCCATCTTGAAATGATCCACTAACCCATTAAGTCTGCAAAATACAAGCAGCTTCTTCACTTCACTACATCATCTATAAATCATGTGTAAAATGTAGGGAAACACAAAAAGAAAAGAAAAGATGCTTAAAACTTAGAAGATAGCATTTAAATTGTTTGATGTAGCAAATAGGATTTCAAATCTTAGTGTAGTTATGAAAGTGTGTCTGTGTGCATGTGTAATTATCAAGAACAAACACAAATTAATGAATTATACCAAATCCATTCCCCTAAAAGCAACCACACCAGGAAACTTTACAGCTGATGATATCAAGTAAAATGCAATACATCACCCATCAATTAAAATATAAAATGGAAAAATGAAGGAAAAATTGAAAAACCTTGCACTTAAGGGTCCTGCAATTTGAGGGTTATTTGTGACTGTTTCTGAGGTGCGATTGTTTTCTTCATCAGATGCTTGAGAAATTGAA
Source organism: Prunus avium (assembly GCF_965620075.1). Classification (NCBI taxonomy): domain Eukaryota; kingdom Viridiplantae; phylum Streptophyta; class Magnoliopsida; order Rosales; family Rosaceae; genus Prunus; species Prunus avium. Next base: position 6,240,562 of record NC_142286.1, read on the forward strand.
ATAGCTGTATATGACATTGGTTCAGGAGGATTGCTTTCAGAAGACCCTTGATGCGATTGAAAGGATTCTTGCTCAGCACCTCTGTTGCGGTTACGGAACCTCCAGTAAAGAATAGGAAGTGTTGCAACACAACCTGATGCATAACCCACAACCCATGCAAACAAAGGGGCTTGTGGATTTTCATTTGTTGACAATGACAAAACAACAATAGATGCTATAATCTGACTCACAGTGACAACAAGCTCAACAGAAATCCATAACCCTGAATTCAAAGGGCTTCTTCGGCGACGACTGTACCCATCACCTCTCCTCATAAATGACGAATTCCTAGAATTTAATCTGTTTGAGGAGGATGAAGCAGCTTGATAGGTAGGGGCATGTGTACTAGCTGATGGTCTCTCTTCATGCTGAGGCAAGTCCACTCTAGGAGGTTGGTCATCACTAGATGAACTTGCTGAAGTATCACGATTCCTTGTTACATCAATTATGTGCACATGATTGCTAGGGTTTTCCATCTGCTCTAGTAGCAAAGGAAATTGGTCACTTTGAGCGTCACTATTTGGTTCTGGAGAGGGAACATCCATCTAAGTCCGCCAACCAAATTGGAAGGTGAGGATGCATAGATTATACTTAACTTGCACTTTATCTACAAATCCTCCTCCTTCTTTACTTTCAACACTGTCTGAAGCGAAAAGATTCAAATAATTTATTTCTATTCATATGTAAGCTGCAACAGAATCAGAACTATAATTAGGTTTTTTTTAATCATTTCTATAAAACACAAATTGAACAATGCTACACTTAAAGCATTTTTAAAAGAGTAAAAAATAAAATGCAGGAGAGCAGGATTGCAATATCACATAATTGGTAAATGAGCAATGCCAGCCCACCAAAAAGATGATCAGGATCACATGACCAAACAGACTAATTGTCGTTCATACATTATGAATTTACTCAAACTTTTGGGTACATCACCACTATACAGAAACAAGAATGGGAGCGAGATACATAACAAACAAAACCATGTTTCAACAAAAAGATAAAACCAGACAAGTGGAAGGTGAATAAATCTATCCAACTGATATCATGAAAAACTAAAGACTTGCTATCAAACATCCCTATGTGGGTGATTATGGGCAAGTATAAGTTGATCGGATATGCATTACATTTTCAACTAATTCTTAGTTCTCAAACCAGTACTACAACACAAGTCAATACACAACAGCCTCAAAACTCAGAGACCCACATAGTGGAAAAGCAAAATAAATCCAATTTCAGAAAATCAAAGACATATGTCAAGCATAGAAGCAAAACCCATGTCTCAAAAACTTCATATACACTCAATTCACACACTAAATTACACTAAAGATAAGAAATTTCCCAAGTTGACCATCCAAAAACGATCAAATCAAGCAATGATATCAACTCCACGAAAAGCTTAAAACCCACTAATAATCCTTCTAATTAAGCAAGATATTACAATATTTCACAGAAAACAAAACCCACAACCCAAAAACGATGATGAAAAAGAAATGAAAGAAGAAGAAAATCGTAGCAGATTCAACTAGTTTATACCTGATAATATAAGACGCAATGAGTATCACAGTCAGACGACCAGCTTTAGAGCTTACTTTCTTCCCATGTCTTCTATTTTTCTCTCAGATTTTCAGTTTTCTCGAGAAAAAAAAATATATAACGTCAGCTTTTTTGCTCCATTGCTCACGCAAACTCATCATAGATAGAGAGAGGGACAGAGTAAACGTTGAGATCAAAGCTGAGCTGTGGGTAGGGAGCGATATGAATTTTTGCACCGTTGGATTGTGGACAGGGATATCATCATGTTGTTGTCTTTGATGGACGGTTGAAATTCACTTGGTTTGGTTGGACACGCCGTACCAAATCCCACTACAACTCGGGCTTGTCACGACTCACGAGTCAAAAATCGGAGCTCCAGTCTGCTACCAAACTCAAGTCAACTCGCTTACTTGTCCAATTTATTATAATATTTAGATGCAAAAAATATAATTGGCTTTTTTTTATCGCGCAAAAATTATATATATATATATATATATATATATATATATATATATTTATAATTACTCTTATTTATTGAAGTTGTTTTAATATTTGATAACAACTTGTTAATATATATTTGTGTTTACCATTTATGTGTTGACAAAAAAATATTTTTTTGTCATATAAATGATTACTACAAAAAAAAGTGGCAATAGTTACTATTATGTCACCAAATTTGATGACTGTTGTGGGGTTACTAAAGGCTTTAGTCACTAAAAAAAGCAAAAAATGTGACTAAAGTCTTTAGTAACCCCCACAACAGTCATCAAATGTCCCTAAATAATGGTAACTGTTGCCAATTTTTTTTTGGTAGTGGATGAAGAGCTATGCAACTTATCAATTACCGTTTCTTTAATAAAACGGGTACCATAATATGAATCAAACGGGTAAAAATTAAAAGTTAGTATATAAATGAATGAATGACATATGTTTTGTAATGATTAAATTTTCATCTAATAACTTAGAAACGTAGTTAGTGTACTATTAATAAACTACAAACAATATACATATATACAGAGAGCTTTAGTTAAGGATTCCCTCAAATAACTTGAGGGATATCTTTATAGGTCCCACAAAGCATTGTATTTCAATAATCTAAACTATCTAGTTTTTATGTATTTCCTCAAAGATCATTTTTGCAAAAAATCACTTCAATCCAAAACTATTTGACCACTCAATTAGATGGTTTTTATTATAGTCTTTTCTTGAAACACTATATTCGTCCATTTTGTTGATCCCAACTAGATGCCTTAATGATTTTCAATTTTCATGATTTTTTGCAAAGATGATCTATGAATGAATACTTGAAAAATAGATAGTTTTGATTGTTGAAAAAAAAATCGTAGGGAACCCTAAAGGGTGGCCCTCAAATAAAATTATTTGATGGATCTCTCAATAGAAAGAGACTGTACATATATATAGCATATAACAAGCAATGTCTTTATTTGACCAACTAATAATTTTGGTTCAGTAATACTTTTTTTTTTTTGCTTCTATTGTTGAAAGATGTCTCAAGTTTGAATCTCCAATCATTTAATGACAAAAAAGTAATGTGTTTATTTTTAGAAAAAGTAATCTTGTATATAATAGAAGGTAAGTCTCTGTTTATATTTTATTATAATATGATTCTTAACTTCATATTAAGAAGTCTCTGTTTATATTTTGTTATAATTATACGTTTAGCTGAGGACCTTGCAGTTATTCAGTTCTTAGATGAGGGCCTCCTTGCAGTGCAGCAACCCAGGAATGTAGGTTACAATTGATAGATATGTCTTTGTATTGGTTCTTTGGCTCCAGACTATACCAAACTTAAGAAATGTGCTGGCCAGAAGGTTGGCAGATTATACAACACATGCAAATATGTCTCTAAGCGTTTGGTATTGCTATGTTAAAAAAATAAAAAAAACTATTTCTGCCGTGTTGCGAGAATAATCAGTTATAAAAGAAAACAGTGAAGTATTTGGTAAATTGTATTTGTAAAAGTGTTGTGAGTGATCAAAAATTTAATGAGTATTTTTTTTGGTACTTACAATTTCTATAGTCTTTCTAGAAATAAAAGTAAACATTAAATCATATAAATTTAACCGCGCTAGTTCATAGCTCCATAAACTAATTTTCAATAAGTTTTAACATAAACCAAATAGGGTTTAACACCATAGTGGATTGAACATCTAAGGCTTTTTACCTAGATTGACCTTACTTCCTTCATGCATTCATATCATACATGACAAATTGTTTTATGCAAAAATATTGACTAAGTATGAAAAATGGGTTTTCGGAATAATCATTTTCTCAAGATAATTTTTGGCGGCTTTTATTCCTCACACATCAAATAAGAAAACTTGATTGTATGAGATTTTAGTATGAAGTATATATTGACTTAATGAGGCATCATTTTTAGCCTAAATCGTATTTTGCACTAAAACCGATTTTTCATATTTTGATTTGTTGGGAATTTGATTTTCTAGTATTTTTATTTGAATCTAAATGGGGGTTACTTCCTTATTTACATTGTAAACTTAAGTAAATGGAGGAATATAAAAATAAATAAAAGTAAAATGACAAAGACATTTACTTAAATGTTGAAAATGGAAAGCCACTAACACCGCAACTGACTGGGCTAATATTGAAAATAAGTTAAATATATAAGTTTTATATATTTTTTTTCTTAAAAACAACCACACTAGGCTATAGCCCACTGTAGCCCTTAGAGCAAGTCCACCCCAAAAGGCTAAGGCAAGGCAAAGGCAAGGCAAGGGCTGCCACTATTCACATGAATTAAACAAGCTTTTCATATATTATTTTCGGTTGCCACGTGTCACTATTTATTATAAAATTATCACCTAAAATTTCAAATAACATTTTCGGATAAAATTTTCGAATTAAATTTTCGGATAAGATTTTTGGTTGCCACGTGTCCATCATTTTTCGGATGAGATTCTCGGTTGCCACGTGTCTTATTTCAGATAAAATTTTCGGATATTTATTTTAAAAAAATTGTAATCTCAGATTTCAGATAATATTTTCACCCTCTAAAATTGCGCCATGTGTCCCATGTCAGATACGATTTTCAGATATTTAAAAAAAAAATTATAATCTCAGATTTCAAATAAGATTTTCATCCTCTAAAATTGCGCCACATGTCTCATGTCATATAAGATTTTCAAATATTTTAAAAAAAATTAAAATCTCATATTTAAGATAAGATTTTCACCCTCTAAAATTGCGCCACGTGTCCCATGTCAGATAAGAATTTCAAATATTTTTTTTAAAATTATAATTTCAGATTTCAAATAAGATTTTCACCCTTTAAAATTGCGCCATGTGTCATCTCTATCTTTTGAATCCCTCTATTAAACTACACCATCAACTCATACCTCTCACACTAGATCTTATCTATTCCTTCATTTCTCAGATTTTACAAAACACATTCTACTCTCAATGTCAAACTTGAGGAGGGTGTTGGAGAGGCAAGAGCGAGAAGAGGAAGAAATATGGCGCAGACGTGCTAAGGAAGATTGGGAGGTCGATGAAGAAGAGGAAGAAATGGTTGTAGCGGTGTGTATGCTTAATGAATCAAGGCAACACCACCGTCGTCGTGCCCCGAATGTGGACAGACGTAGGCAGTCTCGGGGTAAGAATCTCTTGGAAGATTACTTTATCCCAAATTCGTTATATCATGTTTCTAAGTTTTGAGAGAGATATAGAATGCAGCCACATTTGTTCCAAAAAATCATGCAAGATATTTGTAATTACGACACATACTTCATTAAGAAGTATGATGCTGTTGGAGTTTTGGGTCTTCTCCCGGAGCAAAAACTTACAGCTGCTTTGCGGATGGTTGCTTATGGGGCATCTGCAGAGCAGGTGGATGAGATTGCAAGGATGGGAAAATCAACTATCCTAGAGTGCTTGGTGAGATTATGTGATGCAGTAGAAAATCTCTACACGAGGGAGCACCTTCGCAAACCTACGCCTAGGGACCTCCAAAGGCTTCTACAAAAAGTTGAGGCTCGAGGTATTCCAGGAATGATTGAAAGCATCGATTGCATGCACTGACAGTGGAAGAATTGCACAACTGCTTGGCAAGGAGATTATAGGAATCGAAAGGGCCAAAAAAGTATAATTCTGGAGGCCATAGCTTCATTCGACACTTGGGTTTGGCATGCCTTCTTCGGAGTTGCCGAATCTCAGAATGACCTCAATGTGCTTGGTCAATCCCCGGTGTTCAACGATGTATTGCGAGGTCATACCCCCTAGATCACGCACCAAATCAACAATACCATATACTCTGGTGCGTACTACCTTGCCGACGGAATTTATCCTAGGTGGACGACATTCATGAAAACAATTCCGAATCCCCAATCTGAGAAGGAAAAAAGCTTTGCTGCATTTCAAGAAGGTAACAGGAAAGACGTGGAAAGGTATTTCGGTATCTTGCAAGCTCATTGGGGTATTATTAGGGGTGCTGCTCGGATGTTTGATGAGGAGGTGTTGCAGAGCATTATGATGACTTGCATCATCCTCTATAACATGATTGTGGAGGATGAGTATGATTATGATGCTCCAGAGGTGTTCGAATCGGATCCCATGAACACGGCCTTGATAAGAATTTATGAAAGGCCGATGGGACCAAATGGACATCCATTGGAGCACGAACCGTTTCTTCGGGATAACAACCCCATGATTGATCATTACCAGGAAATGCAATCTTTGTATGGTCACGACAGGCGTCAAGTTGACTTGATCGAGCACTTGTGGGAGATGAAAGGCAATCACAATGGATGAAGTCAAGATTAATACTTTGTTTTCAAGTTTGCTTTATTTTGTGTGTGGTGTGTTTGGAATTATGTTTTGCTTTTAATTATGTTTTATTTTGTGTGTGGTGTGTTTGGAATTACGCTTTGTTTTTAATTATGCTTTTAATTATGCTTTGTTTTGTGTGTTGTTTGCAATAAAATAAGGTTTGGTTTTAATTAAATTTTGTTTTCATGTGCAAATATTTTTAATAAATAGTCATATTATTTAATACTTTCTTTGTTGAATAAAAGGGAAACAATACAACAATTCTTAATACATATGGCAAATCTTTCAATCCAACCTAATGGTTTTGATCATTTAACCAATCCGTATGGCTAGGTCCGTCGTCATGGAAAAGTTTTCTTCTCATCACATCCCTTCGTTTCATCTTCCAATAAGACTTTGTTTCAGGAGACATATGGGTGGTATCCATGGCCATGATTTTCATCTCTCTATCCTCCATGTCTTCTTCTTGTGCTTACTGCCTTTCAATTGCTAATGCTTCATGTTGTGCCTTGTCCGCTTCTTCTCTTTTCAAGTCTCTCTCAAGTCTTAGTGCACTATTCTTAGCAATTTGCTCCAAAAACTGTGCACATTCGTTGTTCGAAGTGCTCCCTTTCTTCGCCTTTGCCGCCTTTCTCCCAATAGGTCTCGGTGCACGTGGGAGTGGTGAGTCTTGATCCATTGGGGAGTCCAATCCCGAATTGTGGAGCGGCGTCTCATTCAACATAACCATCGGAGCAGTGCAAATAATTGGTGACTCTAGAACAATTCTTTACAATTTCCCAATATTGGTGACTTTAGAAACTTTTTTTGCCTTGCCCCATGGCACCGAACCACATTTGTGCTTGTACGATCTATTAAAAATAAATAATTGGAAATGCAACCAAAAAATGAATATGGAAGAAAATATAAATAATTTGGAAATGCAAGAAAATAAAATTGATTATGCAACAAAATAAAAACAATTTAGAAATGCAAGAAATAAAATGATTATGCAACAAAAAAATAAATATGTAAGACAATATAAACAATTTACGAATGTGTGAATAAAAATTATTATGCAACAAAATATAAATAAATTAGAAATGCAAGAAATAAAATGATTATGCAAGAAAAAAATAAATATGGAAGAAAATATGAACAAAAAAAATGATTATGCAACAAAATATACAAAAATTAGAAATGCAAGAAAAAAAAATTACATTAAATTGAATAAAATGAGAATTATAAATATTTTACCTCATCGGTAAGATTTTGACCGCTTCGAATGTTGTCCCTCGCTTTTGCCAAGGCATCCCTCCATTTCCCTAACTTTTTATTCAAAATTTTCCACCTGGAGGCTAAGGCCATTTCCGTTCGAGCCGAACCGGATCTTTCAGTAAATTCTTCATGAATTTTTCTCCACATATGAGAAAACTTCATCTCATTGCCTGACATAGGGCAATGACTAACTTTCACCCAAGACTCACACAAGACAATATCTTCCACAGTAGTCCAAGCGCCTCCGGCTTTGACAGAAGAGGCCATTTGTTTTTTGATACAAATGGAAACTAGTAGAAAAATGTGAGTGGAATGGAAAAAATATTGGAAGGAGAAGAGTTTGTATGAAGATTTGGTGTGGAAAGTGAATAAAATTGATAGGTATTTATATGGAAAAAAATTCGAATTTTTTTGAATTTTTTTTGGATTTTTTTGGCCAAAAAAACGAGGGCCATTGGATTTCTGGAAAAAAAACCATCGCAGTGCCCAAGAAGAGCCACGTGGCATTTTTCCATTGGGTTCTGTCAGCACTGACATCAGTGCATTCGAGCTTCAGCCCAGGCAGGATTTGCCCGTGGGCTTGCCCAGGCTGGTGGGTCCTAGTGCTTGTTCGGGCTGGTTTTGTTGCGCTGGAGTAGAGGTGTCAAACGGGACGGGCCGGCCCAGCACGGCACGAGCCCAGCCCGTTTAAATGAGGCACGGCACGGCACGAGCACGAATATTAATGGGCCGTGTTCGGCACGGCACGAAAATTTGGGCCGAGCCGGGATCAAGAAATAGGTCCAATGGACCGGGCCGGCCCATGGCCCGACATGGGCTGGGCTTGGCCCGAGCCCGCTTCAAGCACGGCACGAGCCCAAGCACGGCCCATTTAGCTTTTTTTTTTCTTCTCAAAATGTCAAAATGCAATAATTTGACATCTAATGTCATTGTTTATATGTTTTTTTTATAAAAAAAAAAATCATAAACATATATTTGATGTCTTTCATTTTAGGAAAATTACTTGGGTCCTTAGTTAATTAAACATATCAACTACAAATTAATTAAACAACATTGGACTTGATATCTAATCAATACATATGACATATACGCTTCCTATAATCAAAGCAAAACATTTCTTCACATATAAAATAATAAGTTGTTTAAAGATGAAAAGTTCAAGTGGACTTTGTAGAGTTGGATATTTTTTGCCCTCCGCCCCTTCATATTGTTTGGATGTTTGATTGATTAATATTTTCAAATAGTTCATAATTTCTTGCCTCTAATTATATTTTTAATGTTTATAAATTGAATTATCTAGTGGAAAAAAAAAATCAAGTGAAAAAAATTCAAATTAAATGGGTTGGTTCTTGGGCCCGAGTATGGCACGAGCACGAGCACGGGCACGGCACGAGCCCGGCCCGGCCCGTTTGAATATGGACATGGGCTTTGGGCCGGGCCAGGATCAATGATTTTATTAAATGGGCCAGCACGGCACGGCCCGATAAATTAAATGGGCCGGCCCGGCACATCACGAAAATGTTAAAAGCACGGGTTTAAATGGGACGAGCCGGCCCGGCACGGCCCGTTTGACACCTCTACGCTGGAGGGGGATTTGGGCTCTCAGGGGGCCTGTTGCCAGGGCAGGGCCCCTGCGCTGGACATGCTCTTAGTGTGGTTCCGCCCTTGTAAGTAGGGGGGGATTAATCCAACCATTCGAATGTGGGGACACCTTGCGATATTTAGCAAAAAAGGAATACATAGGGTCATTGCCTTGTTGCCACGCTGAACAAAAGGAATATTAAAAAAATAATAATAAAAACAATAAATTGAGCCTACTAGAGGAGTGCTGTTTGTTGTTTAGGGAAGGTCACATAACAATTAATCAATCAATGTACAAAATAACTGTTGAGAATTATGAACCAAAAATTGTTAGTTAGTCCTACATTAGGGAAGGGGCCATTTAATATTAAAAATATTAAGTGAAATGTCGCCTTTAAAGTTTTATTTATAATTAAAATCTCGCACGTAATGTAAGCACTACGAGGTGATTTGGTAGCATATTCATAAAAAGTGGGCTTAAGGCTATAAGTGGTTTGGCAGGCTACATGATGAGCGCCCACCAATAACAGTAACAGCATGGATTGTAATTAAGTAATCTCACCCCATGAACTTATATATAAGTTTGTTGCCACCCTTTTTTTCCTACAACTTCAAAACTAGGTATGAAAATGCTTTCATGATTGAGTGTGCATAAGTAATTTGTTTGCTCATAACCCATCGTATATTTTCACATTTTTTGTTTTGGCAGATTAGAATTTGATCTGATTTGCTTGAATATCACAATGGCGCTTACATCTGCTCCACCAACACTCCCCATGCCAAGCTTGCTATCAACCATCCCTACAAATAAATCAATATCATGTTGTGGAGGAACAAATTATGGCTCTAGTCAAAGTAAGCCTAATTCTGCACGTGCTATTAATTTTCAAGCAAAGGTCTTTCCCAAAGAAAATGTCATCACTTCCCCCAAACAAGAAGATGATAAAACTGTCACACCCGCAGCAGCTACTAAGAAAATACCACAACATTTGAACCGGGAATCGAGGAAGTTGGACGGGGTTTATGACACTTTTGGTGGAAAATTGGGGCAGGGGGGCCTTGTTTTTCAACAGAACTTCTCAATTAGATCATATGATTTAGGCCCTGATGGCAAAGCAACCATAGGGTGCTTGATGGAACGCTTACAGGTAGGTTTTGGATTTCTTTGTCTTTATTAAAAGATAGCATAAGTAGTGTGCTAAAACTAATGCTTTATATGTGACTAGTTCTTCATAGCTTTTGTGAAGGAAGTTGAGGTTCCACCCCAAAACCAATTGGCAATGGGGGGAGTAACCCAACTCCTTATAAGCCTTGCTAGGTTTCTCAACTTTCCAATGTAGGACTCTTTACCTTCACATTCTCACTTTTTGTATGTGTAGGAAACATCAATTCAGCATTGTAGGAGTGTTGGGCTCTATGCTGGTGGTTTTGGTTCGACACCAGAGATGGGCAAAAGAGGCCTAGTATGGGTGCTGTGTAAATTGCAGACTGTAGTGGAAAAATATCCTTCTTGGTAAACTTTGAATATTATTTGTTTATATAGCTAGCCTTTCATTGTTTATAACCTCTACTACTCTTAACATATTTTTTCTTTCTTTCTTTCAGATATATGTATATGAACAGCCATTTTAACTTCTATGTTTGGAACTTAATTTGTGGAAATTATTTTTCATCAAACAATAATGTTGTGTTCTGTGTTTGAAGGGCTGATGTTATTCAAATAGATACCTGGACTGGTGCATCAGGAAACAATGGTCTGTTCCGGGATTGGATCTTTCGTGATTACAGCACCGGAGAGATCTTAATTCGAGCAACTGGGTTGGGATCCAAACTAAGATTCTCAAATGCAATACTATCTTTATTTTTTGTTTTTTTGGCTGTGATTTGATATTGGTCCTATGCAGTTTTTATATGATGATGCACATGGAGACAAGGAAATTTTCTAAAGTTACAGCAGAAATCACAGATGAGTTAAGATCTGGTGGTCTCATGGATTCTGATCCTCTCATTGACATCAAAAATGCTAAACTAGGACGATTGGATATTGATGCTAGAAACTATTTTCAAACATCAGTAGCAGTAAGTATATCTTATGCTTAAAACATGGAGACATTGAAGCATTGTTTTTTGTTCTTGAAGCAATTGACTAACACATGCTTATCATCTTAAAATCACAGAAGCCTGGTTGGAGTGATTTGGATGTCAATCAGCACGTGAGCCATGCAAAATACATAGACTGGGTTTTCGAGGTGAATCCTTTTCCAGGGCTACTTTTTCATAACTTATAGTTCATGTTCATATATATACATATATTAATTGTTTCAAAAATGCTCTCTTCTAATTGGAAATTCATGATCATGGTTTCAGAGCATTCCCTTCTCAGTGCTGGAGACTCATGAGCTTTCGTCTATGACGTTGGAGTATCGAAGAGAGTGTCGGAGGGACAGTGCGGTGCAGTCTCTGACTGCAGTTGCTAGAGATGGAACAGGTGACTCCACTCATAACCAACGGGTAGAGTTTGATCACTTGCTTCGCCTTGAGACAGGGTCGAAAGTTTTGAGGGCAAGGACCGCGTGGAAGCCAATATGTGATGGCTTTATTAGCACACTGAAGATTCCAGCTACAAATGGATGTACATAACGTATTTGGAGAAAAATAATAATTGCTACTTGCACTTGATGGAACCCTAAGTTTCTAATTGTACTATGTTTTACTGAATAACTGCTACCCGCACCGCAGTCGCTTGTATCCTGATATATGCAACTGGTTTTTAAGAAATGTACTACGTTTTTCGAGTACATAACTGGGCAAAAGCCAATTTCAAAATGCATATAGCTATAGGGCAAAAGATATATATATGTCGAAATCGCTAAACTAAAGCATTTGATCCATCGAAACAATTATCAAACTAGTAAGAAATGGCAGACCCAAAAGGGTTGGCAGATTTTAAGTGGTGCAAATTTATATCAAAATAAGTTCCATTCTTAACATTCTAGTTCTACCGGATGCTCTGGTTTGCACTCTCTTTCTAGCTCAAATTAAGTTTGGGAGTGATTAACATTTTATTTTTATGCATCAGAAATTTTGGGAGTGATTAAGGACTTTTTGCTAATCCCAAGCAGCTCGAGTCGCAAACAGAATAACTTGATATACAACTCCCAAGAAGAACTTGTATGTCATGGGGATAACACTGTTTTGTTATTTCTATTCAATCACATTCTGCCATGTGGGCTTGACAGAACATGGTTGTTTAGGGATAGCAAAACAATGTTATTCCGAGATATGCAAGTTTTTCTACTACTTTTGGCACAAATACCTTATCTTTTACTTATGTGCTTTTAATTAAATACATAAGTACTTTCAGCAATATTTATTTAAGTTGATGGGCATATATTCCCGAGACATGCAAGTTTTTTAACTACTTTTGGCATAAATATCTTATCTTTTACTTATGTGCTTTTAATTAAATACATAAGTACTTTCAGCAGTATTTATTTAAGTTGATGGACATATATTTCCAAGACATGCAAGTTTTTCTCCTACTTTTGACATAAAAATCTTATCTTTTACTTGTGTGCTTTTAATTAAATACATAACACTAGTAAAAAAAAACCTTTGCGCGACCAAATTTTGCGCGACGAAACACAATTCGTCGCTCAAAGTTACTTTGCGCGACGACAATTAAACTTCATCGCTCAAAGTCTAAATTTTGCGCAACGAAGCACAAATCGTCACACAAAGTCATTTTGCGCGACAAACCTTTGCGCGACGAAACAATAAAATTCGGTGCACAAAGTCTTGAGCGACGAAGTGTGGTTCGTCTCGTAAAGTCTTTACAAAAATAAAGAAAATAAAAAAATTATTTGTAAAAATCTTTGCATGACTTTGCGCGACGAAACAATAACATTCGGTGCACAAAGTCTTGCGCGACGAAGTGTATTTTGTCTCGCAAAGTCTTTACAAAAATAAATAAAATAATTTTTTTAATAAAAATCTTTGCATGACTTTGCGCGACAAATTTATAAACTTCGTCTCGCAAAGTCTTTACAAAAATAAAAATAAATAAAATAAAAAAATTATTTTGTTAGAAAAATATAATATTTTAAATGTATTATATTTTAAATTGACGATCAAATTGGTTCATTGTATTCATATAGGGTCAAGGAGTGTAGCTGTAAAAAATCATCAAAATCGAAATTGAAATAACCGTTAAATCGTGATTTTTCATTTATAACCGTCGAAAAATGTTGTCCTATTACTTGATCTCTGAATGTTTATTTTTTCCGATTTTTGGCGTATATGATCTCGAAGTATAAACAAACAAGTTTGACGGTTGGATCTTTGAAACTAGTTTCATAGAATGCGTATGCCATCAAAACAATATATTCACTAACAATTAAGAGTTTATTTATACTTTCATTAAATACAACATAAGATTTTGTGGTATCCACTAGTGTAAATATTTTAAATTGAAGATCAAATTGAGTCATTGTATTCATATAGGTTCAAGGAGTGTAGCTGTAAAAAATCATCAAAATCGGAGTTAAAATAACCGTTAAATCGTGATTTTTGTTTATAACCATAGAAAAGTTTTGTCCCATTACATGATCTTTGAATGTTTATTTTTTCTGATTTTTAGGGTATACGATCTCGAGGTATAAACAAACAAGTTTGACGGTTGGATCGTTGAAACTAGTTTCATAGAATACATATGCCATCAAAACAATATATTCACTAACAATTAAGAGTTTATTTATACTTTCATTAAATATAACATAAGATTTTGTGGTATCCACTAGTGTAAATATTTTAAATTGATGATCGGATGCAGTCATTGTATTCATATAGGGTCAAGGAGTGTAGCTGTAAAAAATCATCAAAATCAGAGTTGAAATAACCGTTAAATCTTGATTTTTCGTTTATAACCATAAAAATGTTTTGTCCCGTTACTTGATTTCTGAAAAAAAAAAAAAATTCCCGATTTTTGGCGTATATGATCTCGATGTGTAAACAAATAAGTTTGATGGTTGGATCGTTGAAACTAGTTTCATAGAATGTGTATGCCATCAAAACAATATATTCACTAACAATTAAGAGTTTATTTATACTTTCATTAAATATAACATAAGATTTTGTGGTATCCACTAGTGTCAATATTTTAAATTGACGATCGAATGTAGTCATTGTATTCATATAGGGTCAAGGAGTGTAGCTGTAAAAAATCATCAAAATCAGAGTTGAAATCACCGTTAAATCTTGATTTTTCTTTTATAACCGTCGAAATGTTTTGTCCCATTACTTGATCTCTTAATGTTTATTTTTTCCGAATTTTGGCGTATACGATCTTGAAGTATAAACAAACAAGTTTGACGATTGGATCGTTGAGTAGCTTTAAATTTGTTTATTTTGTACGTATAACATTTAAGAAATTGAATAGTATATATATATATTTATTAGTAGGTTTAAATTTTTTTTAAGACTTTGCGCGACCAATATAATAATTCATCGCGCAAAATATACTCTAAAAATTTGGGCGGGTACCAAAAATGAGAATATTTTTTTAAATTTTTTTTACGACTTTGCGCGACTAATATATAGTAGTTCGTCGCGCAAAGTATACGCTAAAAATTTGGCGAGTACCAAAAATGGGAATTGAAAAAAAAAAAAATTACGAATTTGCGGGACCAATATATAGTCGTTCGTCACGCAAAGTATACCAGAAAAATTTGGGCGGGTACCAAAAATGCGAAATTTTTTTAAATTTCTTTTTCCAACTTTGCGCGACCAATATATACTAGTTCGTCGCTCAAAGTATACTCTAAAAATTTGGGCTGGTACCAAAATGCGAAATTTTTTTTAAAAAAAATTTCCAACTTTGCGCGACCAATATATAGTAGTTCGTCGCGCAAAGTATACTCTAAATATTTGGCGGGTACAAAAATGGGAATTTAAAAAAAAAAAAAATTACGACTTTGCGGGACCAATATATAGTCGTTCGTCGCGCAAAGTATACCCGAAAAATTTGGGCGGGTACCAAAAATGGGAAGCGGGAATATTGTGGTCGCGGAAAACTTTGAGCGACCAAAATTTCGTCGCGCAAAACCCTAAAAATTTGGGCGCGCACCAAAAATGGGAATTTTTTAAAAAAAAAAATTTCGAGACTTTGCGCGACCAATATATTGTTTCGTCACGCAAAGTGATACGGTTTTTAAAACCAAAATAACATCTCCACCATTTTCTCAATGTCTTCTACTCTTACCTCTCCTCTCTCTTTCCTTCTCCCCAAATCCTACCCTTTCTCTCACACTCACTCCTCTCACTTAGTCTCTCATCTCTCTCTTCACTATCTCTCACTCTCACTCACTCTCTTATCTCTCTTTTCATCATCTCTCACTCTCACTCACTCTTTCATCTCTCTCTCACTATCTTCTCTATTCTCTCACACTCACTTCTCCCTCTCATTCTCACTCACTCAAAATCTTGCCAAAAGGTATATTCTCTTCAAAGTTTTTTTTTTTCTTCATTAATATGTGTTTTTGGAGTTAGTTTTGAGTTTATGCCAATTTTTTGTTATTTTGTTGTTATTTGACAATATTTGTTTCTTTTGTAGGGAATCATCGAGACTTTGACGGCTAAAGTTGAGGATTTGGACGCTATCGAAACATATCCTCCGCCACTACCACCACAATAGGCTTATAGATTTTATTATTGTACTTTGTTAATTTATGTGTACATTTTGAATATTATATATATTGGATAATTTGACCACTATTTTTCATATGTAATTTTATTTTGAATATGTCAATTTAAATTAAAGTAATTAAAAAAAATCATACAATTAAATTAAATTTAAAAAGTAAAAATTTGAAAAATTAATATAATGAAATTGATATAAAAGAAATAATAAAACAAAATGTCAAAAACCTTGGGCGACAAAATATTTCGTCGCGCAAACTATTAAACTAGTTAATTTTAATTAAAATTTTTTTAAAAATAAAAAATAAAAAAAATTGAATATTTGACATTAGGATTCGTCGCGCAAAGTGTATTTGCGCGACGTTAACTTTCGTCGCGCAAAATAATATTATTCGTCGCGCAAAGTAATTAATATTCGTCGTGCAAAGTTGATACTATTCGTCGCGCAAAGTAGTTATAATTCGTCGCGCAAAGTATCTTTTAGCGACATTAGTATTCGTCGCGCAAAGTTGTTATAGTTCGTCTCGCAAAGTATCTTTGCGCAACAAAAAATAATTTTCGTCGCGCAAAACCTTTCTTTACGATCTTTGCGCGACCAAAATTTCGTCTCGCAAACTTTGCGCGACGAAATTGTACTTTGCGCAACAAAATTATTTCGTCGCGCAAAGTGTTTTTTGTAGTAGTAAGTACTTTCAGCAGTATTTATTTAAGTTGATGGTCATATATTTCCGAGACATGCAAGTTTTTCTACTACTTTTGACATAAAAATCTTATCTTTTACTTGTGTGCTTTTAATTAAATACATAAGTACTTTCAGCAGTATTTATTTAAGTTGATGGTCATATATTTCCGAGACATGCAAGTTTTTCTACTACTTTTGACATAAATATCTTATCTTTTACTTGTGTTCTTTTAGTTAATACATAAGTACTTTCAGCAGTATTTATCTCTTAAACTTACCTAAGGACCACATATAAGGCTCTTACTATAGAATGACAGATATTTGCCTGATATCTTATTGTTTACGGGGAGGCTTTAATGAGGAATTTAAAGTAAGAAGACTATTTGAAGTCATATCTTAATGTTTTGTGGGCCGATACCTCATAGGAAGTTATTAAAGGCTCCATAGGCTGAGGCCCATTATATTGTGACCTCTATTTCGTCCATTTCGATCCTGTTGTTGCCACTTGGTAATGGAGCTTATTCATTCGAAACAAAAAGTTGCTACACGTTTTTGAATGAAGGAAAAAATTTTATAGAGAAGGCTCTTATCAGTCCCGTTAAAAAAAAGGACCTTAAAAAAATCAAAGTAGAATTTCAGCATTAAAAATGAATAAGGTAAATTGCCCGTTGTTAGACTGCATGCAAAAGAAGGATAAACCGAAATAAATTTCACAAATTCAATGAACACTACCCAAAAAATAAAAATTTAGCATGAACGTTAAAACCATGAATACTCATCACCCAATTTGTAAGAAAAAAAAAATTCGACTGTGTTCTTCCAATATTGAAAAGAGAAATATTAACGGTTCGAGAGCTACTTGGTACTGTAGGGGTCTTTTTGTTCCAGCAGCTAGACGAATGGGCTTGGGCTGCTGTAAAGGATGAGCAGATGTGTGAAATTTCCCCTTTGTGTCTAAGTTCGAAAATTAAGCCCCAAGGATGCTTCGAATGGGTAGTAAGGCCTTAGGAGACACCTTGGTTACCTTCACCAATGAGAATAACAACAAATTACAGATAATTTCTTGGTGCTTACAAATAGAATCTTAGCTTGGCATGAGAAGCTTGTGGCATGGGAGCAAAGTTGCCATGAGTTTAGTACTAAAGAGAAAACTAAGTGTTCCTGGGGAAATATGGGTATTAAGAGAACGGATTTTGAAGAGAGGTTTGGTTGAAATTGAGGAAAAGAAGGAAAAGGGTGGCTTGAGTGCTATTTCCGGCCGCTTGACGGTGACTCTGTCAAATGTCAGAATAGCATAGCAAGAGGGGAAAACTGAGGAAGGAGATGAACTAAGCACGAAAATTGCTGGCTTTGAAAGTAAGAGAGGAAGCTTGCTCTCTGGTTGTGGATGATTTTCGTTGGGTAGAAGAGGCCCTATTTATAGCCACTAGAAGCCATCTGTTTCCCAGAAACCCTACTGACTTCCATCCTATTTTGCCAAGTTTTTGCTTCCCTTTCTCTTCTCATCCTTTCAATCATCTTCTTTTGGTAATGTCCACTCTGCTCCTTTGCATAAAATCAGGGATTTTGGGAGCTCAAGGCCCCTTTCCCGCGACTACCTTTGTGAAGCATTCATATTTCCATCCCTCTCCTTTTTCTTCTTTTCTCCTCTTTCCAAGGCCAGATCTGATGAAGAAAAGAAATGGCTATGTATGCTGGTTTGAAAAGTGGCATCCTTCCTTGCGCGCCAATATCCCTTGGTCCCTTGAAGGTTTTTGCTTGGAACTTGTTCCTTCCATGGCTGAAGCTCTACAGCTGCTCTGTGCACGTGGTCCTCCAAGTTCCTTGCGCAGCTTTGTCCTCCAGCCAAGTGCTGGAGTTTTTGATATTTCTTATCCTAATTGTATGGGCCTTTCATGACAATAATTAAATAAATGGGCTACCCTTAAGTGTTGGGCCATCTTGATTGAGGCAATGGGCCATTCTTGGTTGGAGTAATGGGCTATTTTCTGGTTGGGCTATTTTGGTTGGGATATTTTCTCTCTTGTACTTGCCCATGTTCTTGGGCCTAATGGGCTATTTTCTGGTTGGGCTATTTTGGTTGGGATATTTTCTCTCTTGTACTTGCCCATGTTTTTGGGCCTAAGAAATGGACCTGAATTCCGAGGCTCCCAAGTGACCCGGAACTTCCATTTCTCGGTCCATCAATGGGTCTCATGACAACTTATTACCATTCATACCACGACCCACTCAAGCAAGCTCCGGGCATCTTGCGTGGCTTGGGCTCACTTAAGCTTGTAGCATGGCGTGTTGCTTATTTGCTTGGCGTGGTATGTGTGCAAGCGCATATGACGAACTTTCGCGTGCCCAAATCGGGTTTCTTCTCGGTAAGGTATTGCATTGGGCCGAGAATTTATTTGGGCCGAACTGTGGGCCTCAACAGGTACAAACTATTTTATTCGACGGGAGCTAAATATTTAATGCAGAAATCAGATATTTTATTTGGGAGATCCAAGTGCATATATTGTTATGGTGGACAACATTTTTAAATTTACTTTTTAACAATATAATATTATAGGGATTTTAAATATTTTTAAAATCTTGGGGGCCATGGCCCTCCTTGCTTTCCTCCAGGCTATATGAGACCACATGCATGAAGAGGAAGTGCATGTTCACCCAAGTTCCAACCCTGCAGTACTGATCTCCCGGAAGGCAAATCTGTGTATGGTTAGGTTCAGTGTGCCGGAGACAAGTCCTTCACGTGTGCCTCTTTGCGGGGATATTGCCTTGCCAAACACAAACGAAACATATGCTCGGTTGGAATCAAGCACTTCACTTTTTAAAATTATTAAGGGTTTTGAAGAGGTCAACTGTACCGAGGATTAATAATTTTTGCATACAACGGATGTATATATCGCTATATACAGTAATTCTTTTCACCGATGTATCTCTATATACGACGTTTCTTTTACAATAGTCTTTCATATTTGATATTGCTATATACAATAATTCTTTTCAACGATGTATTTTTATATACGACGTTTCTTTGACAATAGTCTTTCACATTTGATCACCTGACTAGTTATCGTGAGAGGGCGAAATTCTTGTGTTCTAGAGAGTATTACGCTTGTGAGCTCTTTTGCCTGATATTTTATATAGAATATGGTTCTCATTCACTAGTAGGTGAAATGTTATGAGGACTTGAGGGCTCCGTGACCTTCATGTGCAATTGTCAATAGGGTACCTTTCATTTTCTTCCTGTCTTCAATTAAGCATTAGAGGCAGTGGCATCTGAAATTGTTGACCTAAAGCCGACCAGCCAATAACCTTTGTATGGTCAACATTGATTCAGACACAGGTACATTGGTGGCGATGAGAATCGGACCTACTAGAACTTGAAGGTCTTCTGTCAGCTGGTTCTCAGAAAATACATAGGATTTTTAGACATTGCACAGTCCACCAAAAAACAGAAATATAAATTGCTTCCAAAAGTTGCAATTATGACATACATCCGCATTAGAGGATGGAAGCTTTGCAATAATTTTTTTTTTTAAATTGGTATCAGAGCTTGTTATCGTCATTTTTTAACTCTTAAACCCCAAAACGGCACTTGTGTAATACTATAGGTACAAAATCAGAACCAAATAGCAAGGGGTTTGTAACGCAAGTAATTAGTTACCCATGCACTTGAAGCCAATTGTGTTCGAATCTCCCCTCCCTTATTATCAATTGGGATCATAATCATTAAGCTTACGAACAATTATAGCCTCATAATTCAGTGGGTGTGGGAAGTAATTTCGACATTAGGTATTTAGGGCTCGTGGAGTTTCTTTAGAGACCTAATTAAATATTGGACAAAATGTGCTGAATAAGAGGAGCATGTGCTAGAATGTCTTCTATTGTTAAGTTATTGTAACCCTAACGATCGGACAATGCATTATTCTATTAGTTTTCTTGGTTTAAGTCTTTGTCTCTCTTCCCATTATCCCAATTATTATTGTAAGGAGAAATCAGTTTAAGAGATGTCCATGCACATGCGTCATATGCAATGTACTAAAAGTGTTTTAGGCTCTCTTTGATTTGGTCCAACATCAACCATACACCATTCCATAATTAGACTTCAAACTGAAGCTATATTCCCGATCATTCTGATACAACAATCTTTTAAAGGATATAAGTGGGCATTAATTATGTGAAGGAGCTTGATATATATTAGATTTTCTAATGATTATATTATGTTAATTAGGATAATAATTAACGGCTTAATAATAGAGCTGCTAATTAAGAACTAGATAATTTAAGTATCAATTTTCTTTCTTGGGGGAGTCATCCTATGGTCTTATTGATGTAGAATCTCTGGATTGTGTTTGTTTTTTTCAGTTGTAATTTTTTATTGATCTCATATCACTGAGGATTCTTGATTTTGGAGAGATATATATATCGTTGTCTGCAGTTTGTAGGACCGTTGATGATTATATTTGCTTATAAATCTTGACTCAACATGTGCAGAAGTATAGATTCGTTAGAACATTGACCCAAAAAAAAAAAAAGTTTCATTAGAACAAGGTTATGTTCACCCCCAAATTGACATAGAGATGAAATATACTTGTTATAATTTTCACTTCTTTTTCTTCACCTTTCAATCAATAATGCTAAACTCCCCAAATTTATTCTTTAAACTTATTCACCAAATGATGTATCAGTATTTTACTTATTGTTAGAAATACATGAGCCTAAGAATAGTACCTGAGATTTGAATCAATAAACACATCTACATTATTTGGTATGAAGAATGAATTCGTGGTGACCTTGACCCTAGCATTAGTCCCAAGATAATTCACCAATAACTTTTCTTTCTAAATTTTCCAGGTAATTAATTATGTTAGAAAATTACATTGTCACCCTCAGATAAGATGGTTTTTTTAACAGTTTTTATCACCAATTAATAGTCGATGAACTTTTCACAATTCTTCATTTGAGTCATCAAACTTACAAATTAATAATGCGGTCCTTAATTTTTTAGTCCACACATCAGTTTAGTCCCTCTTATCACATTCCATCAAAATTTTCGTTAAAACTGGCCACCTAACCAACTTTGAAGGGGTTCTTTTGTCAAAATACAACCTATCCACCCATGACACAAAGTAAATCTCACGTATTTTGCTCAACAAAGCAATATGCTCTCCTTGATGTGGACCCCAATGTGAAACCCTAGTTAGAGAGAATATAACTCATTGAGCAAAAAATGTCAAATTTAGGACTAAAATGAGCTATATTTAGATGATAATATTCCTTTAAAGTTCGTCACACCATGACATGTGACCAATTTTATTCAAAATTTTGTTGAAATGCGACAATTTGGACCAAATATATGTGTAGACCAAAAAATGAAGGACCACATTTTATTGATTTGAGAGTTTGAGAACTAAAATGAGGGCTTTTAAAAAGGGGGAAAAGTCACTTTTATTCAAAATTCTGTCCTTGTAGTTTGAATTTTAAGCAATTCAAAGACAATCCTCAATTTCTATTAAATTATTCTAATTTATGTTCACATTGAGGGGCAATCCCCCCTCTCTCATCAAACTCCAACCCTAATCCATGTATTGCCCAAAACCTCTCCTCATGAACCCAAATTCGCAAAAACAAAATCTCGAGATTAAGACTAAAAAAAGTCACAAGATTGGACATAAGGAACTTTGAGACTTGAGAGTTGAAGAAACCTACAGGAGGGGCTGCTGGGGTGGTTGTGGGAGAGGTTGGGGAGGGGCTGCAAGATTGGATCAAAATACCCCTATATGTGAAAATAAATTAGAGTAATTTGATATAAATTGGGGATTAATTATATTTAGATTGCTTGGAATTCAAACTACAGGAACAAAACTGATCAAATTGATGAAACTACATGGACTTTAGTGATAAAAATAATAAACTACAGGAACCAAAGATGATTTTTTGTCCTTAAAAAGTTCAATGACCAGTTGTGAAATTTTTTTAATTTATTTTTATAATTTCGATTTTAGATTAGAGTTTGATTATGTAGTAGTCATTCTTTGTTAGATACATTATTTTGGATTACAAAGTTGTTTAATATTTTATATATGTACCTACGTGTATAGTCATAATAATGCACTTAACCAAAAGGCCCAAAATCAAAATCCAATTAATCTAACATGAGCTTAGTAAAAAAAGAAAAAATAGTCTTATCAAAGAATGGAAATTTTAAATGAATAATCAAAGTGATCTTCTTCGTGGAACATGAATTCAAAGTCCTTCTAATCTATGCAGGAGAATAGAACCAAGGTGTGCAAGACGACATTTGGGAACAATATAAAAGCACATCGGGTCACAAATGACTACCAAACTTAAAACAAATTGATTAGCTTAGCAAATTTCAGCCAGACAGGTTGTTTACAGTTAGCTAGCTAGGACCCTCTTTGAGACTTTGTTTGGGGTTCAGCAGAAGCACCCATTGAACTATTTTATCGTGACTCTGGTTCCCAGTACGATTATCTTTTGGTTCCCAACACATAACGTGCAAAAATTTTATGGCAACAACAATGATGGAATGTACAAAGTGTCGTACATCCTTTTCACTAGTCCTCTTGTTTGCCCTATGTCTTGAATAAACCATCAACTTGGGAGGTGTGGCTCCTATCACATGCATGTAATCCATATAAATGGTGCTCAAACTAATAACTTTTTTCGTTTTGTATTTATAAAGTTTAAGGCACTTAATTGTTAAATGCTTTGGTTATATCCAAAATATGGATAAAGCAACGAACTGAATTATGTAGCCAAGCCCACTTGGGTTTTGTCGAGCTATGTCCACTAGAATATGTGGTGGAGTCAGGAATTTTTAAAGGGTTTCAAACTGTTGAAGATTGGCTCACCATAGGATGCGAGAGGAAGAAGAAACTAGCGACTGTAGCAAGGTGCTGCAGCGGAGGAGAAAAGTCGCAAGAAAGGAGCAGCAGCGTGCAGGCGACCGGTCGGTTTTGGCAGAGAGTAGCAAAGTCGTGAATTTCTCCAATCAATTGGTCATTACCAGTCGGTCGCGTGAATAGTGTGTTAAAAATATGCCCTTAAAGTCAACTAATTATGTAATAGTTAGAGTTAAAGATATCTTTGATAAAAGACATATTATGTTATTAATGGATAAGAAAGGTTGTTTTATACATTAAATCATCCTATATTATCTTTCAATATGTAGAACAACCATAGTCCAAGGAATACACAAGTGGATATGAGAGCTATGTAATGAGATTGCATACATGGAGACTTCTCATCATCCCTAAATCCTGAATATGTTCCTGGTCATAGGAATATTGATTGGGCGTCAATATTCCGCAAAGACCAGCACACACAATATCGTCTCTATATGTAGGGAATGGTAATGTCTCAAGTCATTAAGTGTGGAGACACATCGATATGTGTGTAGGTGTTGTAGAAGAACAAGTACACTGAATGCGATCCAACACATGAGTTACAGCATGGAAGTTTTTACTCACATGTCAAGCTGGAACTCATAAATTGCAATGGGGCAAACTAATTCTTAGACCTGAGGCATCATAAATGTTTTGTGGCTATGTTGTTAATCTTTGAGGGCACTATACGGTTATGCTGAATTAGGCATAGCTTAAAAGTGCTCATCAGGATTCTCAATAGTCATGGAAGCAAATGAATGTACAACAAGGAATCTCTACTCTCACTAAAGGAGAGAGAATACTCCAAGATATGATTGGTCAAATCTCTGCACAGAGTAGTGGATAAGACTTGAAAGAAGAAGTCTTCAAATCTTATCAATATAATCATATAAAAGGAATTATTCACATTAGGATATTGACAATCGGATTCCATGATCTAATAATGTGAATAAGGAGTATTGACATAAGAGAAAGATTCAAATTGCACGGTCATTCCAATTTGAATAGGTTCTTTCACAATGTCTTATTTAGCTCGGATAACCGTGACTTGCTGCTAGTTGACAACCATGGTTTGTGGATGTCCTAAAAGGTTTCAATTAACCTTTATTAATATGAAGAATTAAATTGTGACATTTAATTCGTATATCATCTCTGAGGAGTTGAGTCAACCCACTACCTTGCTAAAGGAAACCTACGGATCTGCACACCCAAAGAATGTGATTAGAGGTACAAATGAGGAGAAATGAAATGAGGAGACACAAGTCAATGGTTGATAATCAAATGTCAAAGTCAACGATCAAAAGTCAACATGTTGACCGAAGCAATTGACCAAAGTCAAATAGTTCGACTGGGTCAATTAAGTAAGACTATAATTATAATTAAAAGATTAATTATGGAATTAATATTGACATATAGAAATATTGGATTGGGCCTTTAATATGATTTAAAAGGAAAGGGACAAAATCAATAGAAAGAAAAGATCTTTCCAACAAAGGTGTTCATTCTTGAGAAATCAAGAAAAGGTCATCAAGGGTAAAGATCTATTCCCTTTTTTCCTTTTCTATTTGTGTTCAAAGAGACTAGGCCTACTTGGTTTAAAATGAAAAAGGTTTAGCTCAACTAATATAAACAAAATGAATCCGCCATTTAGAATGTTTTTGTTGTATAGGTTGTGGCTAAAGTTCATTTCCTAAGCATTAGATGCATGTTTCCTTCATAGTGTTGAACGTGTTTTGGCATTTTTGGCGTGCTAACTTGGTTTGCCTATTATTTTTGGGTTTTCTAGCTTAATTTAATAAGGTTTTATAGTTTTGTATTCCTAGTTAGCTTGTAGCAAAAGTCCTATGCATTATAAATAAGAGTTTTAGGGGCTAGGTTAATGACAAGAGAATTCAAGGGTCTTTTCAAGGGCATCAAGGGTTTGAGCAAAGGGTGAGAGAAAAGAGAGCTAGGGTTTGTGAGAGCTAAGGGGGTTCAAGTTGTAACCAAAGTTGTTCTTACATACTAGTGAATTTCTCGAGTGGATCACTAAGAGGATGTAGGCACGAGGCCGAACCTCTATAAATCTTTGTGTTCTTGTGTGTTTGTTTTCTTTCTTCGGTGTACGTGTGTTTTATTCTCAAAGGAGTTTGTGTGTGTGTCGTCACATAGTCCATCAACGACAAGGTCTTGGAGTGTTTCCGCACAACACCCAAACCTTGATGTTTCAAACAACTCCCCATGCAACCTAGAGCAAGTAAGCTTCTTGTATAACTTTCGTATAACAATGGTATTTAATTACATACAGCGGAATAAATATTATAAATAAAAAACCTTAACACACTTTTTTTCTCTAGTCATCAATCTCCCTTTTCTTTCCCAGCCGTTTCATCTTTCCTCTCCTTCTCCTCTTCATCTTCTTCTCCCCTCTAATCTCCTTCTCTATCTTGATTTGGAGATCTCATCACCTCGCAACAGCATCTCACTGCATCACCGTTTGTTCGGTCAACACATGGTGGTCACCAGTATAAGGGCAGATTCGAACCTCTCCAAAAGATTTTCCGATGAGTGGAGGTGCAGTGCACCTCCTTACGCCTCTAAGCTAACGAGTAAAAAGTCTATTCCGTGTATCCACAAAAAAACTATACCATCCTACATAAGAGAGGTTATACCAACACTAATATATTGGTTCATATGTTTGGCTCTGACTACAAGTTGTTCCAAGAGAGGGTCACATAAGTTTTCCTTGTCATCTAAATCCTCAACATTTCATCCAATTCTTTGTTAAATCATTAAAAATAAAAATATGAAAAAAATTGAAGAAAAAGAGAAAATGAAAAAAGAAAACCCTATCCCCATCCACCCCATCCACAAACCTAGGCCTATATGTGCCTCCCCTTTCCTTTGTTTTCTTCCCCCATAACCTGACCACTACTTTCCCCACCTGCCTCCCCTTTCCGTTGTCGCTGCCTCCCCTTTGTTTATTAAAATGATTTTTTTCATTTTATATTTCATATTATTTTATTTTATATTATTTAATTATTTTTAGCATATGAAATGCCCAATTTGTCCTCATATTTAATGGCAAATTGGATGAATGGCATGTTTACTAATCAGGAATTGGAATTCTCATCAGGAATTGAATTCCGCCTATAGAGAATTCATGCGTTTACTTCACATAAGGAATTGAAAAAGTAAGCGGGGCCCACACAAAATTAGGAATTGAATTCCTGATTTTGGAGGAATTCAATTACTGAATGGGAGGTGGTATTTTAATTCCTGGAGAATTCACCCATTAGGAATTCATCTTTTTTACCCATTATATCCTCACACAATTTTCAAAATTCCAAATACGCCATCTACTTTAACCAAAAAATGAGGACATTTTAGTAATTAGTACCACTTATACCCCAATTCCTTATGGTTTAGTAAACAACTTCAATAGGAATTCGGAATCTAACTCCCCTCAATCCATATGGTTTAGTAAACAACTTCATTAGGAATCCGGAATCTAATTCTCCTCAATCCAACTCCTCCTCAATTCAATTCATCCTCAATTCAATTCCCCCTAATTCAATTCCGGATTAGTAAACATGCCAGAAATGTTGACGATTTAAACAGCATGGGGGACATTAACGAAATTTTTTTTCATATCCTTAATTTTCTTTATTAAAAAAATAGGATAAGAGTTTAATTGAAAGTTAGGTAACCAGTCAAACCGAATCAAACTGTACCACTCAACGATGGATTAAATGGTCATAGTTTGGAGGTAAAATTGATCCAAACCAGACCACACCACTCCTCATTGTTCTTAGCACGTGGCAGTGAAAATTACAATACAATAAAAGATGACATGTGTTTAAAATTGGTGATTAAATTTGCATACATATCATCTTTAATTAAAATGTACCATCAGTACTATCACATCACATACAACGAGGATAACACTATTTTGGTATCTCCAACCAATAATGCAATGACACGTGAAAAATTTATCCCGCGTATCATTGCGCTCGTTGTATGAAAGTCTCTTTCCATGAATAGTCGCACATATACTCTCTTGCTAGCAAAGCATTGGCCGTGACACCTTTGCAAATTGAAAGCCTCTTGGTTATTTTATAATTACAGCTAGTATATATGTTCACATATCCATTTGCGTACCGTCATGCCATCATACGGATCAATGCATGCACAAGCAATTATATTCATACATGTACTAACACAAATAGGTACATAATTCTAGCCAGCAGCCATAATTATGTATGTAACATGCACCATGATTCACTAGTACTCATGCATACATGCATGATGAATGGCATGAATAATGATCATATATGTTGCAAAACATATTCCCATGTTTCATGATACAGCCATATATCCCAGCCCCCTCTTTAAAATAAGATCCCAACAATCAGCAAGAAATTAGGCAAGCACGACCATAATCAAGGAAATCACATGACCTGTCCCAAGTCACAAGATCAAACGGTGAAGATCCGATCCCACCAAATCACCAAGCATCAACAGCCTTAGGATCTGTCCCATATCCACCTTATGGTGCCGGCCTTTATTAGTGTTTGTAGGGAGCACACAGCCCCCACTTCTGCCTCTCATGTGACCGACCAACTAAGCCCTAGTTGACCTGTCATTGCTCCCACCATGTCCTCTCTAAACTTCTCCATCCTAATATAAGAACTTGCTTTTAGTCCCTTAAAACTGTACACACAAAAAACCCCAATCTCCCACCAATCAACAGTTGATCAAGAAAAAAGCAAAGCAACACAAACAAAATTGCTCAAAACTATCAAAACCCAAAAACCCAAATGGCCAAAGAAGGTTTAGGGCTTGAAATCACAGAGCTGAGGCTGGGGCTATCCAGTGGTCCAAGATTGGTGGACAAAAACGAGAAGAAAAGGGTTTTTTCAGAGATTGCTGGCGGAGATGGACATAATAATAGTACATCCGGTGATGACGACCGGAAAAGCGAAACGAAGAACCAAGTTGTGGGATGGCCTCCAGTGTGTTCTTATCGGAGGAAGATTAATAGCTTAAATGAGACGTCCAAAATGTACGTCAAAGTTAGCATGGATGGAGCTCCTTTTCTTCGTAAAATTGACTTGAGCATGCACAACCAGTATGCAGATCTTGCTGTGGCATTGGAGAAGCTATTTGGTTGTTTTGGCATCGGTGAGTAGTAATATTCTGCACAATTGAATTTAAATTGGTCTTTACTGTTTAAAGTTTTAAATGTTAAGCTCTTATAGCATGAAACTAAACTTATACATATAGAAATTTTACGGGAAAACATTAAGATATTTATATGAAGAAGATCAAAACACTCAGAAGTAACCCTATTTTATTTTTTTTATACCACACTTTTGTATATATATTCAGATATGTCAAATGAGTTGTGCTCTGAAAAAATAAATGTGGTAAAAGAAGCTGATTTCTTCAATTTTAAGAAGAAAAAAATATGGACAATACTTCCCTCCTTTCCTTCCATTGTGGCTCAATCACAAAGTGACATGTGTCCTCTATGTTTTAATTATCAAAAAAGGTTTTTTTTTCAGTTTGATTTTTCTCAACTTTTTTAAAAAAATAATAATTTTCCTTCCTCAGTCAAAATTAAGTCTTTGTCGCCCTTTGTTTTTTTATTTTGGTAAAAAGCTAAGGTTTCAGTAAAAATTATATATATAAAAAACCGTTTTGACAATCTAAAAAATAGGACACATGTCACTTTGTGGTTGAGCCACAATAGAAGGTAAGGAGGAATTCCTCCTTAAGTATTGTCCAAAAATTATTATATGAACACATAAACCATCACAAAATTCAAAAAGAAGAACAACTAAAGAAAATGGTATTGAAATTTTGTGTACACGTTGACAGGCGAGGTGTTGAAGGATGCAGAGAACTGCGAATTTGCTCCTATTTATGAGGACAAAGATGGAGACTGGATGCTAGTGGGTGACGTCCCTTGGGAGTAAGTGTTTCAAACCAAGCTTCTTTACTACTTTTGATCCCAACTTGTGTGCACTAAAATTCAAGTTAGACATATGGAAATGAATTCTTTATTTGTTTTGACATTGCCCAGATGCAAAAGTTCAGATACAACCTTAGAGAAGAGAAAAATCTCCGTAACCCAATTGATACGAGTCAATTGATGACCTAATTGAGTAAAGTCTCCGTGTTGACTAAGCGAAAGACTCTTAAAAAATTTATAAAAAGAGAGACTAAACACCTTTCTTGTTAAATTTATGGGCTTAGCTAAGTTGGTTAGAGCGGATGTGCTTCTCACTCTGCACCCGAGTTCGAATCTCCCTCCTTATAATTTAGATTATATTAAAATAGATTACCGCTTGTATAAAATTAGGGGTTCTAGAAATGCATGCATCTGAATTTGCGTATAAATTTCATCTGAATAACGAGATCTTTACTAATTGTATGACAAATCATTAATCAATTCTTAGAGGGTCAAAATTGGTTTGCTAATTAGTCGTAAAGTGTAAAGGGTTAACACAAGTCCACAAAACCGGCACTAATTAGGCATGCATTCTATTAATAAGAGACATAGAATTATATTAGTGTCCTTCCATAGTTGCTCACATTAGTCGGACCCATAGTCGTACTACCGACACAAGCATTTCATATAATGATGTCGGAGACAATAATACCAAAATGTCCTTTGACACCATACGGCATAGTCATGGCAGTGCATTATTTTGAGGAGTGAAAATAAAAGGTGCTTTTATTTTACCACATTTCCAAAGTCAAAAATTGTACCACATACCAATTGGAGAAAAGAAAAAGGAAAAAAAAAACATATGAAGCATATGTAGTTTATATCTAATTATATGATATGATTATGTTCTATTTTATAAAGCATCTGCTTCAACAACAAAAAATGTCGTAAAAATGTTGATTGTTACTTAAATATATATTTTTTTTAAATTGATTTAGATCTCAATAGTTTCCTTAACTTTTAACACCTTTTACAAAATTAAGGCTCTTGATACGCAGAACTCACATCATGAGAGTCTATAACATCATTCATTTTGTTTGTAGCATCATGAATAATATATATACATATGTATTTACCTGCAGCCTTGGATCTCCCACCCATAACTAATCGATTTTGAATTAGAGGATCTTATTTGAATTATATCAAATTGGTATAAACCAAAACAAAAAATTGAAGTAAATAATCCAATAAATTATATTTGTCATTTGCAGGATGTTTATTGAGTCATGCAAGAGGCTGAGGATCATGAAGAGAACGGATGCCAAGGGATTTGGACTGGAGCCCAAGGGCTTCCTCAAGGCAACTATGAAAGATGACCCTAAATAATCTCTTCTCAGAAGAAGTCGAAAATGGAGATCGATTTGGCTGCATTTGATTTCCTCATGTCATGATGATATGTATGCTTTTTTTATTTTTTCCTTTCTTCATATAATCAGTAGTTAATTGCTGGCTTTAAGCAGAAAGCTCTTGTTTTAATTACAAACGTGAAACTTTGATGTTAAGATTGGTATAATGCACTAGAAATTAAGGGGAGATCATTTTCCTCCACCTTCATCATTTCCTTCGAATTCATATATGTATGTGTTTAAAACGACAATTCATTCCACTGTATTTTTTTTAATAGTTTCTTGGTGCTTCAGTTTAATGATGAATTCTGGTTCTCGCTCAAATATATGACCATTTCGTTTTATGATAATGTTAAGCACATAAACTTTTCTCCATTCCTTCCTTTCAAGAATCCATATACAACCTAGGATACTAACCTGAGATACAACTATTCTGATCAATTGTAGTATAATCTTCCTCACTATTCATACATAAACCAGTGTGGCTGCTTGTAAGGGGACCTTGCTATATATATACGTAATTAACCGTCCAAGCTTAACAACATAGGAATCCACAACATATATAGGACATAGAATCCACCTCCTACGTAGTAACGAGCCCACAATTACCTTTCTTATTAATATATCACGAGTTTACCTATGAACAGCACATAATAGGCTGATATACTAATGAATTGAGTCTAAAACCAAACATATCCCTTCTTTATTGTTGATCATTTAATTACTTTCATTAGTAATTAAACATAACCAGGGGGTGGCGATGAGTCATATTGTGTCGGGTTCGAGTCGTTTTAGATTAGGTCCAAAATAGGTAACTTGTTTAACAAATTATTGAACATGTCACATGTTTAACAGGTAATTTGTTTATACAAAACCTAATCAAAAACCTTTTTTTAGTACAATCGATAGTCTAAACTACAAGAGAAGGGGTTTCTCACACACACTACCACTATGGTGTTGTGGGGGTTCGAACATGAAATTACTAGTCTACAAGTCAAGACTATTTTTCACTGGACTAGACCTCGTTGGCTATTCAAAAAAAAATTAAGTTAAAAAGTTGTGTAGAATTTTCATTTGGGTGGGTTTAAATCCACTACCTTAGTAGGGTTCACGGTGGAATAGAATAGAACATATCAATATATGTATGTCACATATTTATTATTAATAATAATAATTTAAAATCAAACAATAAACGGGTTAAGTAGGTCATTTTGTGGGTTGGCGGGTTGATAGAAAACCCCATTGTTTATTAAATATGTCATGATGGGTTTATCAGAATTTAACCTGAATTTAACCCGAATTTGACCTATAATTTTAATCGTGCAGATTGATCACCTAAATTTCTGTGTAGATTTCGAGTCGTTCAACGGGTCATGTTGGAAATTGTCACCCCTAGTAATGACCATATACCGCAGATTTTGACTACATTGTCTGTTAATCACAGCTGTGATGAGACTTGTGAAATTAAAAAGAGGTGGACCAAAGTGTCTGCTACGGTAGGGTTATTCGTTTGAAAAGGAAGGCAAGGGAACAAGAAAAATGATGTAACTGCGCATTGCTGTTATATTATTCATTTGAAATTAAGGCTAAAGTTAATCACTCTTTACATGGTTTAGAGTGGCTCGTGGTTTTTGTAAAGGGCATTAAAGTAAATACATAATCCCCGAAAGAGAGACTTTTTCAGCCTAATCTTACAGCATTTTCACCCATTTGGCATGGCAAAAGGCAAAAGGATGCAAGGGCTGTTACTATTCATGTGAATAGTGCTTGCCCTTGCAATTTTTTTTGTTGGTTTTCCACCAATTGCCATGGCAACCCAAGGATAACCACTATTCACATAAGATATGATGAGAAGAATTTGCATAGAATTTTGGTGTGAGAAGTGAATAATATGGCTAGGTATTTATTTATTTTTAAAAAATTCTAAAATTTTTTGTGTTTTTTCCTTCTTGTTTTCAATATTTTTGTTATTTAAATTGACTGATGACATCAGCATTAGGTCTGCTTGCCCAGGCAAGTCTTGCCTTTGAGTTTGCCTAGGTTAGTGGTGCCAGCTCTTGCCCTAACAAGACTTGGGCGGTGGAAACACAAATGGGGTCTAGGGGGCCGCTTGCCTGGGTTGGTGCCTCCCGTTGGAAGTGCTTTTAGAGGCTGAATAGAACTTGATCAACTTATCAAAGAAAATGAGGGTCTTGCCAAAAAAAAAAAAATCAAAGAAAATGAGGGTTCAAATAGAAGAACCTTTGTACTTAATCAAACAATGTGCTTAAGTTCACATGCATGGGTTAAGCAAGTTGGCCAATAGGTTAAAATCTATATTAAAGAGTGAAACATAATGAAAGAAGCCCTATTTTTCCTTGATAAAATAATAAAAATTATATAAAAATACTTATAATTAGAAGTATTTAAGCTAGTTATGAACCAATTAACATTTGGTTTAGTTAGAGCATCTCCAAGGGAAGAGGCAAAAGAGAAGGTAAACCTCATTTGCCTTGCTACATCAGCATTTTCATGCTCCAAGGGAAGGGGCAAATGGGTATGCAAAATATACTTACTCTCTCCAACAAGGCAGTATTGCTTACTTCAAAGTGAAGAGATATATTGGGCCCCACTTACTTTTTATAATAAAATATTATCTCCACTCTCTTGCCTACTTTTTATAAAATATAATAATAAATGTAAGAGATAAAAATATAGACTTGCATTGTCTAGTCCCTTGGAGTTACTAACTCTTTCATGAGGCAAATGGGTAGGCAACATGCCACCTAGGTTGTTACAATACAATTTTGCCTATTTCATTTGCCTCTTTCCTTAGAGATGCTTTTAGTGGTAGTTTTTTTCCTTAGTTGGAGAAATCTGAAGTTCGACTCACATTAATGCGCTATATCACCAGGAATTTGAATTTAATACCGTACTTTAACGAAATCAACAAACTTATCAGCTAAATCTAGGAGACATGCTAAACATCAAATTTTCTCATCTCTTGACTTTAAACTACAAAGAAAATTAACAAGTGGAAATCTTCTAGAGAAAAACGTCATGTTCTCATATTCTTTGTGCATACATATACATTAATTGTGTGCTTCTTAGGCACATGATTAGTGCAATGCATAATTCCAGGTACAGAATCTTTTTGGTCTCATCTGCATTCACACATGTCCCGATAGTTTTGGTGCATATTTAGCATTTACTATTTATCATATAAATCCAACATTTAAAATAATGCAGCCGGATATTATCATTCTAATCCATAGATATTATCAATGAGATCCATTACATTGTTTTGGGTCAAGTTGCCCCTATCTTAATTTCTCTTCACTCGAAAATTTTAATCAACCGCCCATGATCCTAAGCAAATTGTGCAGATATGCATGAATTTTTCTGTGACTTCCAACTTTACAAAGCTGCCTTCCCCGAATTTAGCCTCGATAACTCAAAACAAAGAGTATGATTTGGTACGTTGCATGAGGTCCAATATTTATGGTATGTTTACTTATCAGTAATGGGTATCAGAATCATTCATATTTCTTCTTTCTCATGTGGTTGCTAACACATGGGTATTAATATGGAATAATTCTAATTCTTTACTTCTCCTGCGTTTACTTACACATACGGAATTAAAAAAATTATGAGAGTTCCATGGTAAAATCTATAATCAAATGCCCTCAAAATTATGAGAGTAGTTGATCCGATTCCAATTCCTTATTCCTAAATTCTTAATTTGTAAACTAATATCAACTCTAAATTCTGTTCACCTCGTTTCAGTTCTTCTCACTGAGTTAGATTCCTTGAAGAACGTCGTATTTGGGGTATCTTCTCGACCATCATATTGTAAATATCATCATTTTACAGGGGCTAAATTGTCATCTAATGGGGATGAAAGAATTTTGAACCCACCCAACTTTGGATTCTTGAGAATGATAGGAAATTACCAATTCCTTGCAGAAGAATCTGTCTTATCAAAACTAAGAAAGTTCTAGTATTGGGTGAAACATATGAGATTGTTTTTTATTTTGTTTTTTTGGCCAAATTAGAAAGGGGGAGGGGGAAAACTCATACACACGGGTACCATCAGGGCTTAAACCCGAATCCACTTAGGAGCTAGCACACTAAAAGTATGGGCAATTCAACTAATTAACACCCCATTGATGGTGAAACATATGAGATTAGTGGCCTTTTTCTTTGTCAGCTTCCAAATGTATTTTATCTACACTAGTCTTTCCATTCACAGAAGGGTGTGTCAACATACTTTTTTATTATTTATTATAAAGTTATTTATACTAATACCCCTTGAGGTTTTTTGTGTTTTCACAAAATCCCTTGAAATTTTAAAAATTACACGAACTCCTCTGAAATTATTTTCACAAAACCCTTTTTCATTAATATCTATATATATATAATAGATAATACCTAATTTTCATGATGACAAGGCATATATGTACATATACCAATTGATGTATGCCCTACCACATACGTGTTTGCCCCTTTGGCTAACCATATAAAGAAGCTATCTAGCTGTTTCAAAGAACCTCCATGTGAATGAGATATTGATATCGCGCTTTGATATCATGGAGAGCATGAAAAGATAAAAAATATTCATAATAAGAAATAGGGGTCCACCAAGTGGTATATCTTGCTACATCTGCTGTCTACCTTCTACTTGGGGACATGAACTTTCGACTTTGCTGGCTCCATTTCAACAAAGACAATTCAATACAGGTGGGTTTCTTTGGAAAATCAAATTGGATAGACAAGTTGAGATGCCCCACTATAACGAGAGAACTTCTTTAGGCATGCACTTTCTTTTTCTTTTTTTTAATTTATTTTTTTCTACTTAGAATGAGTGGATCGGTTACTTATAAACCGTACGTAATCAGCTTCTTTGAGTGACACTCCTACTAGCTATACTCTTCTTTGTGTTTCTATTAGTTTTAGTAGCTTTAGTTTACACTAGGATTTTTATAAGCCATATACTCAACCCAAACTGAGTCAAAGCAGAATCAATCTCGAATATGATATTGTTATATATTATTATTTCAAATAAAACTCCATGATTGTTCAGAGAATTTAAAATGGAAATAAAATTTGGTCGAATGCACTTCATCTTTCTAATAATTAATGTTTTCCCTTTCTTTTTTCTCCCTTTCATCATTTGGTCGAATGCAATTGTTTAGTATTCTAAATTATTTTTCCAACAAAAAAATTCTTGCAGCTTGTTTGATACTCCATACAAGATTTAATGATTAAACTGTCAAATATCTTCAACATTCATATTAGAAAACGAGATGCTCAGCAACAAATTATCGATCTACAAAACAAATTTAATTGAGACATGAATATAAATCTTGTATAATGATTTTTTTTTCTTCCTCAAACACCTCTATATTCTAACCAGAAGATTCCGATATAAAGTATGGATTGATTACCTTTCTATTATGAAGACTACTTGCACAAATAATCCTCAAAATATTGTAATACCATAAGATATTGACTATATAATTAGAGTGATGCTATTTCCACCCCCATCCTATTTCTCCACTCACCTTATCTTCCCACCCACCATGTAAATTTGAAAAAACACAATAATCTCTTTCCACCCACCATTATTCCTAAAATACTCTTTAATTATTCATTCAAGCAAATTCTCTTTGCTAATCATTAGTAATTGAGATATGGAGAGAACCAAGTTGTGTTTGACGGACTAGATATATATTTTAGTATAATATTTTGATTTTATGGACCTTTTAGTTTTTTTTTTCTTTTTGTCAAACAGTAGAATAGGTGGGTTACGTGAATTGAGATTTTTTCCCCAAGTTTATAGAAGTCATTTTACAAAGGGGTAGTTGTGGTTGTGGTTTTAAAAAGGAGTTTTTATCAAAAATAGCCAAAATTTACCCCCACCCCACTTTCAAAAATGGTAGTTTTTATAAAATCTTTCAAATATATCCAAAAACTCACCTAAATAGACACAAATGCCCTTAAAACTTAAAACCCGCATAAACCTAAAAAGCAAAATCCTACTACACAAAGTTTGGATTCGCATGCATGTCTGTAGCCTTTGGTCGAACTATTGCTAAGCATGCACGTCTGTAGCCTTGGTCTGAAGCAATTCCAACACTCCCTAATTCAACTTACCAATCTGTAATCCAAAGTTTGCTTTTCTTTCTCTCTCTCCTTCCATCTTTGTTTTAATTCCATGGTTTTCTGTTGGCCACTTGAAATAGTTTATTCAACTTATTAATTTTGTTTGTTGGATTGGATTTGAAGATAAAGAACTTATTAACTGTATTTCTTTTTCGATTTGAATGAATAAAATATTTCCAATTTGGGTCTACTTGGATCATTGTAAGTTGAATTAGGGAGTGTTGAGGCTATACAGATATGCGTGCTCAGGTTTTGCCCATTGAGATTGGACAGAGAGTAGAAAGTACTTTACAATGATCCAGGGCAAATCCATTCCCTAGCAAAAATAATTGGAAATTTCCTATTTGTAAATCTATTTCTTGTGTTTCGTGGGTGTTGTGAGTGTTTCTCCTGTGGTAGACCCAAATTGCACATGATTACTGATTTGCTATCCTAACAACAAAATATACAAATATATATATATATATAGTTTGAACATTGTTTTCTCAATGTGTATTGTATTATTTATTATGTTGGTTTACCTTTTAGGATAATGTCTAGTTTGACAATTTTGATTAACTACGATGGAAAGTGGGTTAACTCAACGTACAAAAATTGCAAAACTAAAGGACTACTTGTTTCAGATAAAATTACGATAGAGGAGCTTCGGAATAAGGTATATGACATTGTAAATGTGGACCGAAATGAGTATGAGATAACTATGAAAGTCATATACGATGCAATGAAAAGTGCATGGCCTGCAGAAATAGTTGATGATGATGACATGAGAGCACTTACAAGATTCCATTATGCATTACATTGAAGCATAAAATATTTTCTTATGGAAGTGGAAGCAATCAACCAATGCCAATGGACCTCAATTTGGGTACTAAAGCTGATTTAGAAGATAATGATCAATACCATGATTCAGAAAATGACTTGGGAAATGCGGAAATTGAGGACTCAGAATATGAAGAGGAAAACAATACAACACAGCTAGATGAGTTGCTTTGTGAGAACATGCAATTTGAGGATATGCCACATGTAGAGGTTGATAATGTGTTCCAAGATAATGTTGAATTCAATGACTTGCCTCGTGAAAACATTGGATGTGATGATGTTCCAATTATCAATGTGCACTCTGATGAACCCAACTCCAAAAAACCAAATGCTCGGTACAAGGATAAAAACAATGTACATGGATCAAACATGACAGAGCTATGCAATGCAAGTGGAGATTTAATTGTAGGTCAAGTGTATGAGACTAAGGAGGATATAAAAACGAAGTTGGGTATTGATGCTATGACGAAAAATTATGAGTTCAAAGTGAAGAGATCCAATAAAGAAAGATTTGAAGTTGGTTGTGTCGATGACCGATGCATATGGAAATTGCGTGCATCCAAGGTACAAAAATGCTCATATTTCATGGTTAAAAAATATTTTACAAAACACTCATGCCCATTGGATGCTATTCATCGCCATCATCGACATGCAAGTAGTTCTCTTATTGGCCAATGCATAAAATCTAAGTACAAGAATGTATCACAAGTACATAGACCCCACGACATCATTGAGGATATGCGAAAGGACATGGGTGTACGTATAAGCTATGTGAAGGCTTGGAGAGATAGGGAACATGCACTAGAGTTGGTTAGGTGATCGCCAGAGGAATCTTATGCGACATTTCCTGAAGGAGAACCCCAGTCGAAGACAAACACTTAGATTATTTGTCATTATCACATAATAATTCCTTGTAAATCCATGTTGCTTATCTCGATAGAGTTAGACTTCTATTTTGACTCTGTGTAATTATCACTACTTGTAATTGGCTCCTATAAATAATATACGTCTACCACTGTTAAATGTGTGGCCTTAGAGCATATCTTTCATGGTAATCAGAGCTGAAGATTAACCTCATGTTCGATCCTTTGCATTTTTTTTCTCTTCTCTGTTTCTTTATTTCTTTATTTTTCTCCATGGCCTCGTCTTCCTCTCATGATGATCTTTCGCTTCCTTCTTTCTCCAATGCTGTTACTGTTCGCTTGGATAGGAACAACTATCCTTTGTGGATCGCACAGATCCTTCCTCTCCTACGGAGCCGTCGTCTTCTCTCCTTCATTGACGGTTCATCTGTCTGTCCGTCTGCCTTTGTTCTCGACGATACTGGCAAACCCACTGACACTATCAACACTGCTTATGAAGATTGGATCCAAAAGGATCAGTTGGTCCTCTCATGGATCAACGGGTCTCTCAGTCACTCTGTTCTCGCTACCGTGGCTCGCTCTATTTCTGCTTGTTCTACCTGGCTTGCGCTTGAGAAACGCTATGCCTCCCAAAATCAAAATCGGCTTCTCCAGCTTCGCAGTGAACTTCTTCGTACTATGCGCGGCGACTCTTCTATTTCTGACTATCTTGATCGGGTTAATGCCATTGCTGATAACCTTGCGTTGTCAGGGTCTAAAGTTGATGAAGGTGACTTGGTTGCAGTTGTGATGAATAATGTTGGGGCTCTCTATGAAACCACCGTAAGCTCTGCCCAGGCCCGCGACACTCCTATCTCCTACGCTGATCTTGAGGCTTTACTTCTTAGTGCGGAACGTCGGGCCTCTGCGTACTAGATTCCCTCATCTACTGTTGGTTCCACTACTTTGGTTGCTGATCATGGTCGCGGCTCTCCATGTGGACGTGGTTCTTTCTCTTCTCCTCGCGGGAGTGCTCGTGGCCCTTTTCACGGTGGCATCCGCAGCTCCTCTTCTCCTTCTTTTGGTGGTCGCGGTTATGGTTATTCAGGTTCTTCTTACTCTGGCATTCTTGGCTCAGCTCCTGCTGCTTCGGGTTCTTCTGGTTTTTCTGGGTCATCGTCTGGTGCACCTCGTGTTCAATGTCAGATTTGTGGTCGCCTTGGTCATTCTGCCATCAATTGTTACAATCGTATGAATTTAGCTTATGAAGGTCGCGTTCCCTCCCAGCGCCTTACTGCCATGGCTGCTCAGTCCGCTGCCCCCTCTGCTTCTCCCGCTTGGCTTATGGATACGGGTGCTAACTCACATCTCACTCATGATTTAGGCAACTTGTCTCTTGCCAATGACTACCGTGGGCACGATCAAGTTGGTGGTGTGCTCGGCGGCGCAGGTTTAAGTATCACTCATATTGGTCAATCTTCTGTATCTTCTCCTTCTACCACTTTTGCCCTTACTGATGTTTTGCATTGTCCTCAATCCTCCAGTCATCTTATTTCTGTTAATAAATTTGCTCGTGATGATAACCGTTGTTTTCTCACCTTTTATCCCTCTTATTTTCTCATTCAGGACTTGGAGACGGGGAGGATTCTTTTTCGAGGCAAGAGTGAGAACGGTCTCTACCCTTTTTTGTTTTCAACAAATAAAACCCCTTCCTTGGGTCATATTGCGTTCGTTGGCACTCGTGTTGATAGCAATGTTTGGCATTCCCGTTTGGGGCACCCGTCTTCACCTATTTTAAAGTTTTTAATTTCTAGAAATAAATTGCTTGTACTTGGCTCCAAAACTCAGCATAATTTTATTTGTCATTCATGCCCATTGGGCAAAAGTATTAAATTGCCTTTTTCTTCTTCTCAGTCTGTCTCTACTGCTCCTCTTCAATTAATTCACTCTGATGTGTGGTGTTCATCTACTAAATCTGTTTCTGGTTTTCTCTACTATGTTTTATTTGTGGATGATTTTTCTCATTATTCATGGATTTATCCCATGAAATTAAAATCTGAAGTTTTCTCTTCTTTTATTAAATTTAAGGCTTTGGTGGAAAACATGTTTTCTACTACAATTAAAGTTTTTTTATTTGTCATTATCACATAATAATTCCTTGTAAATCCCTGTTGCTTATCTCGATAGAGTTAGACTTCTATTTTGACTCTGTGTAATTATCACTACTTGTAATTGGCTCCTATAAATAATATACATCTGCCACTGTTGAATGTGAAGCCTTAGAGCATATCTTTCACTTCCATCATATTGTGCTATGTTAGAAGCCAAAAATAACTCATATTGAAACTAACAGTAATAATCATTTTATGTATTTTTTTTCATGCCACTTAGACCTTGCATCAGAGGATTTTGCATCTTAAGAACCATTTTAAGCATGAGAGAGCGCATTCGCTGTATTATAGAGCTACTAAAGCATATCTTGTTCATGAATTTGATCGTCTTATGGTGCAAATATTTAATGTTGATTCCAAAGTGGGTGATTATCTTAATGCGGCTGGATATGAAAAGTGGGCTCATGCACACTTTAATGGGAAGCATTACAACCTAACGACAACAAATATTGCCGAATGTCTCAACTCAATCACCAAAGATGCTCGTAAACTACCTATTACCAATTTTATGGAGTATTTAAGAATGAATATACTTCAAAAGTGGTTCCATGAATGTCAAACTGAGGTAGCCAAAATGGATTCACATTTGACAGAGTGGGCAGACAATTTGGTGCGAGAAAATAACAAGAAAGGGTTGTCATTGCAAATATTTCAAATTCATTAAATTTTATTTTGTTGCAAGTAAGGAATATATGCAAACATTTGACAAAGTGGGCAAACATTTTCTTTTGTAGTTTTTGCTAATATTTTTATTTGTTCTTTTATTTAAGGAATATATGCATGATAATATTCTACATATCTTTTGAAAATATTTCAAATAAAATAATTACGGAGTATTATAAATTTATTTCTTGTTTCTTGAATATGCAGGTTTCCCTATTGAGGCTTACTCATTTTGTGAATATGATGGATGTTGTGTTGAAGTTGTAAATTTAGAGAGGAAGTGTTGCACATGCCGAGAGTTTGATCTTGACCAACTACCATGTTCACATGCTTGTGCTGCATGTAGGCATCAACAAATTTCATGTTACCCAAAGTGTTCACAATATTATACTACAAACTCATTGGTCATTGCGTATGCAGAACCTATTTGACCAGTTGGGGATCAGACAGATTGGGTGGTACCTAATGACGTACGGAATAGAATTGTCCTACAACCAATTACACGAAAAAGGTACGGCAAGCGCAAGGAAAAGAGAATCCCATCATGCGGAGAAGAACCATCAACTCGTAAGTGTTCAAGATGTGGTTCAACTTGCCATTATCGACAAACTTGCAAGAATCCGATTGCACTTCATCCTACCTCATAGATAGTTGTAATATTTTACTATTTCAATTTATTTATTAGTATGAACAATGGATGAATATTTAATTTTATAATTTTCTTAAACTTTCTAATGTGAACTTTTGAAGATGAGGAATAAAGCATGTTAGAAATTGTGTCCTTAGTTGATGTTGATAGAGGGTAAGAGTTGACTGTTAGTAGATGTTTCAGAGTGCTATAAGACGCCATAAAAGATGTTTTAGAGTGCTACCTACTATTAATAGATGTTTTAGACAGAGTGCTATAAGACCCATTTGTGTGGACTTTGAAGGCTGGATGGGGAGCTAAAGCATGTTTTCCCTCACGATTTTTGTAGATTTGAGATGATATACAGCAGAGATGCATCGCTTTTGGTTTCGCCCATGTGAGGATAAAGTCTTTGAATTGATTATTGGAAAAGAAAAAAACATGAATTATAGTAGTCATGGTCCATGCAAAGCCAACGCCTTTTATCGCAATGGTTTTCTGAAGATCTTAATCTATAGCTGGTTTGCACATGAGCTTTCTTTCTAAATCTCGTTTGTACATGAGCTTTCTTTTTAAGTTTATGTGGGTTTTAATTTTTAAGGGCATTTGTGTTTATTTAGGCGAGTTTTTGGCTATATTTGAAAGATTTTATAAAAACTGACATTTTGAAAGTGGGGGGGTAAATTTTGGCTATTTTTTTATTAAAAAAATAATTTAAAAAGAGTGCAAATTAATTTTTTAAAGTCTTTTTCTTCTTAAACAATATAGGTGGTTGTTGATTTAAATATTAGGTTGGTAGTTTTTATTTAATAAAATTCTTAGT
Organism: Prunus avium; assembly: GCF_965620075.1. Lineage (NCBI taxonomy): Eukaryota > Viridiplantae > Streptophyta > Magnoliopsida > Rosales > Rosaceae > Prunus > Prunus avium. The sequence continues at coordinate 6,283,492 of NC_142286.1, forward strand.
AGAAATATTAAGTGCAAGTCAAACAGTTGGGCAATTTCTTTATTATTTGAAATAAAATGAATAAATAAATAGATGATACTAAAGGGCAAGGCCAGACAGGAGGCCCGGAGATCCCGGTTGGAGCGAACCGATTATCAACTGTAAACCGCGGGCGGAAAACTGTGGAACTTCACACGTGTCGGATATCGACAAGCAAACACGTTCACATGAAAAATGTTAGGTGGGTCCCAGAGCTCTAAACTCTCGAGTTTAAGTCATTTTGGGGTCCCACATGGAAAGTTCCATAAAGTTGACCTGTAGACAAGAACCGTGGCATGTGGGTCCTGCTTGGCCCCACGCGGGCATTGATGGGTTGCCTTTCCTCTCTCTTCACGGCTTCCTTCATCTTCTAGCTAGGTTAGTAGGTCTTTTTGTGTTCTACAAAGGAAGGAGCAGAGAGATTTCCCTTGAGCTGCAAAAATATTTCTTGTCTAAGCTAATTAGAAAAAACAAAAATATATATAATAAATTATTGGAAGCCTTTTGAATTTGAAATTTTATAGGAATTTCATTGCATGGGAATGTTTGCAAAGCACCGGCCAAAATTAAAAGAATCTATCAAATGAATTGTAACCAATATCAAACCAATGATTCCATATTTATATGGTTTTATGTCATTTTCTACTTATTTGGAAAATATTATTTTTAGCTTTTATTTTAGAAACTTTTAATGAGAAACGAGCAAGAATTTGCGGATCAATGAATAAGTTGTGGATATGCCCTGACGGTGATGGTGATAAAAAAAACAAAATGAATAGCCCTTGTTCGTTTAGTCATTCACCCACCGTTTAATATTTTGATGTAACACTTGTCAAGTTGGTTACACTTCCTTTCATATTATTAAAGCAATCAACAACAAAGTTCATCTCTCTAAAAATATGTCGAAACTGCACAACATTAAAACGTTAACAAATAAATTTGATGTCTCGAGTGATCATCTGCAGTTGCCATGGAGCAAGCCTCCAGTTTGGAATCCCCCCGTTCCACCGAAAACTCACGAATACCTTTATTAGTTGTCAAAAGCAATCAGTCATACGCAAGTGTCTCTTTGGTTAAAATAACAACAACAACCAAGGTGGTTGGTGTGAGTGGTTCGGCACTTTCATTCCTTAAGAGAGGTCAGGGGTTCGATCCCTGCTCTCGTACAGAGTCACCACTTTGGCCAACATTTTACCCCTTACGGGCCGACCCGGTGTGAGTGGGGATTAGTCTGGGTTGTGGTTAAGGCTTAAAGGTGCCACCCATAATTGGGGCCCATCCAGGACCACCTCATGGTTTAAGACCAAAAAAAAATAAATAATAACAACAACAAAATAAAGAAAATCGAAGCATTTGATTTTTTTTTTTTTCTTCCCGTCCACACACACAAGATAACTTTGTAAAGCCAATCTTAAATTTAAGTAGGTTGCTTGGTTTTTCTTTCTTGTCACTAACTTACATTATATGACAAAATAGCTTTGATTTTATATATTTTTCATGCTAATGTTAAAAAACATAAAACACATTTTGTTACCACATGCTAGCTAGGTATAGGCTTTTGTTATGATAATCGATTCATTCAATGAATTGGAACACACCAAATACCTTATTAAACTACTAGCCTTTTAAGTGATGTGTGCGCATATATATTAAATAGGCCAAAAAGCACTTCTATAGAGAATCGCTTCTCCAAATAATCACTTTAAGTGGTTTTAAGTGGTTTTATGAAGAAGCACATAGGTGGTGCTTATGTCCAGAACCATTTAAAATCACTTAAATTGATTATATAAAGAAGCACATGAGAGGTAGTTTTTCGCGAAAATGATTCTGGCCTATCAAGAATTACTCCCAAACGAGCCCTTAAAACTCTAGCAACTCAAATATTTTACTATGAATTATTTACCGCCGTTAATGCATTTATACTGCTTAGTAGCCATTTGTATTGCATATTATATGACTTAGCAGTATTAAAAAATAAATAAAATAAAATAAAATAAACAAAACAATAAATAATAAAAATTGACCAGGTCGGAATTGGACCGACCGGGGGGCCCCAAGCTTTCAGCTTCATTCAAGCATAGAAATCACAAGTTCACAACCCACACGCTTCCATCACACACTACTACCACCAACATGGACGAATCACAGCCGCTCTTTCCGAGCCACGTGTCATCTACCCACTGGCCGAATCATTTTGCCGGCCACATTCTCTCCCCCTCAACATTATATATAAGCTGCTAAGCACGCTGAGCCGGCTAAAGTTGTTAGTCCATCAAATTTACAAGCAAAGCAAAGCATTCGAAAAATGTCACCGGAAAATGAGCAGCAGCAGCCGGCCGGCTTGAACTACGACGAGACCAAGTTGACCTTGGGGTTGCCTGGCTCGGGGTCTAAGCGTGGATTTTCAGAGACCATTGATCTTAGTCTTGGGAGCTCAAGCTCATCGTCGTCAAGATCAGGGGTTGAATGTTGTGATCAAGATTGTGCTGATGGTGTTGGGGCCGAAACTCATAAGCCTCCAGCAGCAAAGTAAGACTGCCCACATGATTTATTTTTTGCTTAAGTGAGAATTGAAATGGGTTTTCTTTAACTTTTGAGTTTACAATGTGTTTGATGAAATTATATGAAACTATAATTATATGAAAACTGAAGTTTGATGGTCAACATGTTTTTTTGTGTAAAATTATATGAAATTTGAAGTTGGGTTTCCTTAGTTTTCATGGTCCTCATTGTTTTTTTGGTACAATTACAAGAAAACTGAAATGGGTTTTCTTTGATTTTTAAGTTTACAATGTGTTTGATGGAAGTTCTGTGTGAATATTTCAGGTTACAAGTGGTGGGGTGGCCGCCAGTGAGAGTGGCAAGGAAGAACTTGATGAAGACGTGCAAGTACGTGAAAGTGGCAGTAGATGGAGCTCCATATCTGCGCAAGGTGGATCTTGAGATGTACAATAGCTATCAGCAGCTGTTGGGTACTCTTGAGGACATGTTCTCCTTCTTGACCATCCGTATGTATCTCATCTCATCATATCTCTTCTAGATTTGATCTTCTTTGTAAAAAGTTAAAAACCTTTGTCATAATTTTCATGTCAGGAGTTAATGGTTGATATTTACTGTTGATGTAGGTAATTATTTGAATGAGAGAAAGCTCATGGACCCTGCAAATGGAGTGGAGTATGTACCAACTTATGAGGACAGAGATGGGGATTGGATGCTTGTAGGAGATGTACCATGGAAGTAAGATTTCGAATAAACCCTAACCATCTCTCGCCGAAATGTTATTAGACTGTGAATTAAGACCGCACATTCAAATGTTAATGGTTCTTATTCCTAAGATGACAACATAGTACTTGTACGAGAAAATTGTCGGCCAAATATATATTCCCGAGGATTTTAATTTTTCAATGTTTTACTAGATCGTGCATAATTACTTAACATCAATCCTTTCTTTTTTGGCTTTGAACAGAATGTTTGTGGAATCATGCAAGCGGATCCGGTTGATGAAAAGCTCAGAGGCAATTGGATTAGCACCAAGGACACCTCCAATATCCACAAGCACAAGTTGAAAGAGATGCCTTCTACATATGATAAAGAGACTGAATGAATGAATGAATGAAAAAATATATATATGCATGTACAGAGGCTTTTTCTTGATGGTTGGGGGGTTTTGATTAGATAGAAAAGTTGACAAGAATAAGAGATCGATCTGTGATTCTCTATAAGTTGCATTTTTCCATTTTGGTATTGAATGCACTTGATGTTGTAGGCTTTTTCTCCCCATTTTTGGGTTCATCACAGTTTTTCTTGGATTCCATATTTAGATATACACAGTAAGTTTGATATATGATAGACAAATTTTTCTTTCTGCATATTCAGTCGCATATTCAGTTTTGATATTGCTTTCAGATGCCATATATATTCTTCAATTCCCATTCTTTGCTTCTTCTTTTTTTTCTTTTGGTGTAAATGAGAAAAACATCTAAATACAATCAACAATTAGAGATCGTATCTCATATCCATCCGTTTGACAACTGGGATCTAATTAGATTTGAATTCCCAAAATCTTGAAGGAAAATGGGCAGAATAGAGACCCATTGGCTTACTTGTAAACCGAAAAGAAAGCCCAATTTGTATCCTTCATAACCTAATCTGTTCCAAGAGCATCATTTTTCACTCTACGCACCACAAGATTTTGTTCCACTCTTTCCAAGAGCATCATTTTTGCTCTACGCACCACAAGATTTTGTTCCACAAAGCAGCTAAAGGCCCGTTCGGTAACGTTTTCGGAGAATGTTTTCTTAGAATATTTTTAGAAAATGAAAACAAGAAAACAAATTTGCATTTTCAGGAAATGAAAATGCATTTGGTATATTAATTAGAAAACATCTTCATAAAACAAAAACAATGAAAACGTGTCTGATAGTACAATTTGAAATAATAATATGTGAACGTTTCTCATGAGAATGAAAACAACTTTTTCCTATTTTCTACAAGTACACATGAACTTGTTTTCATTTTATAAAAACATTCTCAATGTTTTCTGTTTTTGGGCCACCGAACGTGTTTTTGCCTCATTTTTGTTCTCTGAAAATGAAAACAACCACATAAAATGTTACCGAACGGGCCCTTTACAAGATTTCATTACCAAGCTGCTTCTATAAGATGAAAGAAATCGCAACATGCAAGCAATATCCCAAGCACAGATGCCTTTCAGGAAAAGTACAAGAAATCTGCATTTCCTCGAGAAAAAAAAAGAAAATACTTCACTCCTTTCCCATAAGTAGGAACTCCTACATTCCTGCCAATGTCAGTTTGACATGTGTGCATAATTTTTTTCTTTTGAGGGTTTGATGAATTATTTTTACATATGTCAAACTGTGATTTTCCAGAAGGAGGCAAGGAATATCCCCAAAAAAGGGGTAAAGGAAATAGATTTTATGTTTTGCAAAATGAGGAGCCACTGAATGGGTCATGAGATTCATGAGACCTATCACTCATCATGCAGTGCGCTATGACCTTATAGAAAAAAGAAAATAGAAAATAGAAAAACATGTTGGATACTGATAGTTACATATTTCTGCTCTAATTGCACATTTAAAGCTTCCATGTGGCAGCAGATGGCATAAGTTGTTTCTCATGGCTGGGACCATTATGTAATTGGTTGAGAGATAGAGAGATTCAATTGCAACAATTCATTATCATGGGTCATCAAAGAGAGCCAAGACAAAGAAGCTTTCATCCATTTCTATGCTCTACTAACAACCATAATAAATTGGGCAGTGAGAAAACTGTATCAGCTTTAAGCAAAGGCCATCTTTTTTTCCTTTGCTGCCTATATATATATATATATATATATACCATTTCGTGGTTACTTTGAAATGTTCTTCTACAGCTTCTTATCAAAGAAAAACAATGGCTGGTGCACCACCTACACAAAGGATGTCATGCTGTGATCAGGTCCAGAAGCGCAAGGAGGAGAAAGGCTGCTTCTATTCTTGGTTTGTTTATCATTAATCTTCACTTCCAATTTCCTCCTTAATCTTCATCTTATGCATTACTTATGATTGGATTGCATTTTATGTTGCAGTTTGTTTGCATTTTTCTGCTGCTGCTGCTGCTATAAGACTTGTGAGCCTTGCTTAAACGGCGTCTGCTGTTGCTGCCCTTAGATCTCTATACTTCAAAATATGTGCTATTGATTGTATGAGAAAAATCATGAGTTATTATGTGAATCATGAAATATGATTCTTTTCATTCGAGTAAAGTTACGCTTACACATTACATTTTTCCCCATTACATGATGCTTCTCTAACATGCAAATGACATCTCCAATATATCAAAATTGGACTTTAATGGCTCATAGTCACCTAGTTTCCAAGGATAGGGTTCCTTTCCTCATCAATTTCTATGAGGATGAGGCGCTTTGGGTCCGACCCTTCTGGTCCTTCTGAGTACAGGGTGGGAAGGTAAGCGTTGTATGCTGGCAAGTACCGTGAAACAAAATCTTTTACCTGCAAAACAAAGCTCTCAGAAAGCATCAGTTTCAGGTTATGGAACCTACTGCTGGTTCAGCAGACAGTTTATAAGATACAAATATAGATAGACTAGCAACCTCGTCATTGGACATTCCAGGCTTCCCTGCCTCTCTCATGGCAATCTCTGCCTGCAAGTTCAGGGAAACACTTGTTAATTAAGCAATGACAACGAGAAAAAGTAATTAAAAAGCAAAACACTACATTTTGGTTGCACGAAGATGTAAACATGAAACCCCACCTGCAAACGCCACTGGTACACACAGCTCGGATCCTTGATCTTGATAATTATCCATGCTTTGATGAACTTATACCATGCATCATAATAAGCTTCAAGATTTTTATTTACTGTCTCCAGCTGTTTAATGAAAAATTCACATTAGAGCTGTAACTGTCTTTAATAGAACTAAAATGATTAATAAATTTGTACTGGGGCCGCACAAGTTCCCACAATATATTTCCAATCCTCTAACCTGTGGATCAACTGCCTTGACAACTTCCACAGGAAGGGGTTTGAAACCAAGCATCCAACCTTCAAATAGAACAACCTACATAACCAGCCAAAACATAAATAAATTGCGAGGTGAAATACTCTTTCCAGAATTTTCTACAAAGCCTACTGAAACCACCTAACTAATTACCTTTGGGTTTGCCTATTGATTCACATCCAAACCCTATTATTACTTCTAAAAAACACTTCAACATAGCATTTGTGAGATCTTGATTCTTGATATGTTCAAACATCTATCTTCATATAATCAGGTAGCTACATGGGCCAACAGTATCAGACCCCAATTTGCATCAACCTAAGCCCACTGATTGCCAGACATTATGGAAAATCCTCTTACAGACTTACTGTAAGTGGCCCTTCAAACTCTGGCCATGTTGACGGATCAGCCCTGTCACCCTTTCCATTGTAAGCAGACTGCCACGGGAAACAAGTTATAAATAGGCACTTTGAACTAAAAATTGGTTGATGGAAAAAAATAATAAGGAAAGCAAACTTTCACTGTTGTGCACCTTATCGTATCGGGGTAGCTTCATCTTCATACCTGAACAATTTAGATGTGGATAGTTATGAAGCAGGCATGCATTTATAGCAGAGGAAAATGAATGAAGGAGAATCACCTTCTTTACTCAATTTGCTTACATCAGACAGCGTTTCAACAGAGAATGGAAGATCATGACTCCCTGCATTTCCACGTAACTACGAGCCACGAGAAATAAAAGAATAGACAGTGTTATTGATAAGAAAGCACGTTCATTTTCTAATGAGTTACAATCAACTTGTTAACTATCTTAAGTTGAATTACTTGGAACATATGTTGATCACTACCTCTAAAAGTGCATTTCCTGGATTTGCTTCTCGTAGTTTGGCCTACAAATAATACAATATCGCATCAGAAAACAAAAAATATAAAGAAGAATGTGCCACAAATTTCCTAAACAATACCTGACCCTCTGCTGTCAAATAAAAGTCATCGATGGATATTGAGGCAGACTTCCTGATATTTGAACATATTGTCAGCAATACCAAATTCCTTTATCTTGTTACGAATCATCTAGAGTATCGGTTGCTCATAGCTTACCGGCCCGTAACTTGGAAAAGATAATCAAGAGCAAACACAAGTGTAGTCTTTCCACAACCTTGTGGTGCACTAAAACCAATCTGCATCACAGACCAAAAATCAGCACCATAAGATGAAACAAAAAATAAATGATGGCAGCAATCACTCTTCACAGATACAATCATTAATCTGGAGACAGATATACCTTTACAAATGCCAATAGAATTCAACCCAATACAGAAACTTAAGAGTACAAAAAAAGAAGGGAAAATTGGAGTAGAAATGATGTACCACTAGAGGAGGTATATCTTCACCATCTTTGTACAAGGATCTGTGCTGAGAAATCTGATCATCACACCAAAAAAAGACTGGAATATAGTAGTGATAAAGCCTAACTTTTTGAGGCTCCGTCAGATACAATTCATTGAGCTGAAACAGCCGACAGAGGTGCAACCCATATGCCAACCATTTGTCAATGGACTCAGCCACTGCTTCTGGGGTAAAACCCAATTTGTTTATCAATGGACCTGAGCATATAAAGGTAAAAAGGTCCTGCACAGAAGAAACTTGTGCAGGCTTTGTAGGAAACACAGAATACAATGGGCCCTGCCCACATTCACTGCCAGCAGGACTGTTGTGATGCATAGAATTGTCTTGCATCCAGGAACCTCCACTGCCTGCAAGAAGAATCCCTGAAAGAGAAAAGAGGTGAAGAGCAGTCTTGTTGTGATTAACTTCCAATTGCACCCACAATATAGACCATGCTCAGACTATTCAGCTTGACCCATTACTATATATCAAAAATATTTCGCATTGTTTATACATCTGCAAACCTATATCTATATTCTACATGATCTCCAATGAACAAAAGGGTTTTTTCCTTCTATTTTTGTTAAGTTAAAGGAAAAGAATCCCCATGAAACCAAAAGAACAGGAAATAGATTTAGAATATAACTAAAGATAATGCAAGACCTAAATGTAAAAGTTCTAAGCCCTAGAACTAGTACTGCAGTAAGGCTAGTTAAGTTTCCAAATCAGTTATTCTTATTCAACATACAGGCGATCAATAAGCTAGAAAGTGGCTAAGAGAAGATATTTAGATCTAATAAGAAGAGATATTTAGCCTTAATAAAAAGATTTTACTCATATCTGAGTAAGCATAAAGAAAGCACAACAGTAAATAACATGCGTACGGTCATGGGCAAAGAATTGATGTCGTACAAAACGAAGAAAAGCAGCTAATTTGATCCGCCTCAAGTAACTAAGGTATAAGCCTTAGTTGTGAATTTGTAATAGTTGACCAGTACTTTCAAGTAAAGTGGTTCCTCTCCCTTTTTCACAAGGGCAAGTTATCGGTTCAACCCATGAAAGAGATGGCATTCGTGAGGAAGAGGACTAGCTTTCGACCAATGGAAGATACATAAATTTTTGAATAAGAAGGCTAGACCCCAAAAAATGGAGAGATGAGGAGACAACACAAATGTCCAACCGCAATTAGTAAAACAAGCTCCCTAAGAGAAAGCTCACAGCTCTAAAGAATTGAAGGAATCCATCCATAAGGCTTTAGTAAATTCTGCCCCAATCAAACACCGTTCACTAAAATGCCAACGTCTTATGTATGACCTCCAAAAGAAAACAGTGGCTTTTTAGTAGTGTATGGATTGCATGCTAATTTGCTTCCAGTAACTACAGTTTTTATTCCAAAGATACCGCAAGACTTCGATATTTCTTAACTTCATTGACAAGTGCTCATTATTTTTGCTCCCATTTTATGATATCTATGGCCTGCTCTTAGGTTACTCAAGTGTCAGGAGGACTTATCCTGTTGAGTAATCCATTGATGCCATTTAACCAGAAATATTCAACGTTGCATCTAAATAACTATATACATGTTAACCAGTACTTCTGGCACCAGAAAAGCTGAAGAATATATATTGCAAGAATCTTTCTTAACTTTCTAGAATGCTTTTGTCCTGTTTTCTTATGAACCCTTAAAATCATAATACTTTTTTTTCCTAAAATTACTCAAGAACAACTACCTACTGCAGCTTGAACCAGGCCTAGCATGGGAAATTGGACCCTTAACCATTCAGCTATCCCACATGAGGGACAAAGCATGAGACTTTAATAAATCTCCAAATTTCCCATTCTTTTTTTTATCCATTTTTCTTTCTATTTTAATCAGATTCCTACTCTTCCTAAGCAATTATCAAATGCAAGATAGTATGTATGTAACAAGAATCAAATTCACATTGAGTAGTAAGCAAAGTAAATGGAGAAGTAAATGAAATTATATCTGGAAATAGAAAAATTACCAGACTTTGAGAAATGGGTAGGCATTGCAGAGAGCTTAGATGATGGGTTTGGTCTATTTGACCCATAGAGTGAAGAGAGGAGAGAGAAGTGATAAGAATGAGACAAAGAATGTGACTTATTACTACTAATGGACTTACTAGTATTACAGAAAGAATAATAACAATTAGAAACAGAGAGAGATGGCGCAGGTGGCCACGGCTGAGATAAGATATTCAAGGCCGCCATTTTCATCTCTCTCGCTCTCGCTGTTGATGATGTTTTCCCAAAGCTGTGCAGGAGATATAACCAATGGTCATGGTGATTCTGTGTGCGGTAACGCGGGCAACGATACAGAAAATCTTGTTTGTTGGAAAGTACTAAACTACCCATACTTATTACTGTTTTCTCTCTTTTTTTTATTCGATCGTAAAATCCAATTCTTTTGTAGTGGATATATGAAAAAGCAAAAATTGTACACATCCACCACTTCAAATTTAATATTTTATTACCTGCAGGGTGACAAATGGATAAATTTAATACTAGGTTTTTTTTGGGTTTTGTTTTACAATCGAGATTAAAAGAGGGAAATCGAACCTAGAACTTCGGTAATGTTGTTTAACAATTTGAGCTACAAGCTCTTTGCAATTTAATAATTGTTTAAAAGACTAAAAGGGTAGGTTTCGACCTAAATGAATATCATATAGTCAGAAACCCAACATTTGGCAACCTTATTATTACAGATTTTCGAAATGAAACCTTGATCTAGTTTGGTTATCTGCGACTTTAGTGATGTCTCTTGGTTGCAGGCTACTCGCAATGTTTTTGCTCAGCACATGTTCTTATAGCGGAAGGTTGAGTACTTCGTGGTGGCCTGATTTGGGTGGTTATGTCCTTTTCATGCAGTACTGTTCTTCATCACTCTAAGGCAAAGCTTAAGCATGTTTTCGAAGAAGCTTATCTCTCACAAATCTGTAAGGAGCCAAGTAGTTTTTTTTTTTTGGGGGGGGGGGGGGGGGGGGGGGGAGAGAGAGGGGCAAGGAGCACTAATTAAGGGGAAAAAAAGGGCAATGGAAAACGAGAAGAAACTTAAAGTTCATCATAAGAAGAGTAATGAGCCACAATCACAAGACAACTGCAAATAAATTTGATTCATTAGATTAAAAGCTTTGCCTGGAAAAAAGTTACATTTCTCTCATTACAACTTAATTAAATTGTGGTCAAGGCCTGATTAAGAGCTAGTTTAAACTGAACAACATAATGACTATTAACAATTCATGTAACCAAGTTTAATACTTAAGTGGCCAGACATCCCTAGGTCAATTTTACAAAGACACAGGTTGGAAGCACAAAACCAGGTCAGAAAATCTATAAACAAGAATTAAGAAATTGGACAAAATGAATATAAATGGAATGGAGACAGGATTAAGATGGCACATCAAGTACAACCTCATGGAGTGATTGACAAAATCCAGAGGTAACTTCTGTCCGGAAAGTGTACATGTCTCAGTCTCTGTTAGCTGTCACTTGAAATCATCTTCAAAATAGTGTTTCAAGGAGTTTTGGGGATGACAAACCCGCTACGGATTTAAACTGCCACAACGAAAACCACCTCATTAATAGAAAATTCACAAAGTGTTCCAGTTGTGGTATAATGAAAAAATTCTACTGATTTTAGAAAGGTTTACAGTAAACAGCAGTTTCTTTATACTCTTGCTCTTTGATACCTTTTGGTGCCTATACTTCATGCGTACAGCACTCAGAGGACAACCATTGGTGTTCAACTGTAAATCTTGCAGAGCAAGAATTGTGATCTTCAAATCCAATGGCGTGTAACGGGTATAGTGTTCTAGTATTGGATTCTGTTAGAGTTACAACTGAAGTCATATTTCCAGTATATAATCAACATGCAGAAGAAAATAGTAAAACACTAGGGAAGAAAAGACAAACCCATGGATGGCTGGACTGATCTAAGGTCCATTTGGAAAGAAAAACAGCTGATGCAGCAACGACGGAAGGAAGGAAATTCAAGAAGCTATAGTCAACCAAAGTTAGTTCAGCAAGATAATTGGCCAAGTACTCCAGTTCAAGGCTAGGAGTCTGCAAAAAATTTGTTATTACATATGTAAGTCGTTCTTCAAAACGAAGGTCAAAACAAAAAGAGCATGGTATCTGCAAACCAAGGCCAAAAGCAACTTTAACTAATCAAGTTACCTTATAAGAAGCTTGTGCTGCTCGAAGAAATCTCCTGAAAATGAATGTGCATTAGCAATATTCAATAGCATATTGAAACTATCAATAAAGGAAACCGATACCATATAGGCAGATGTACCTGAGGAAAGTTTTAGTTGTTGGTGCAAAAAGTTGAAAGCCAAAATACTTTAATACTTGACTCTCCATTTTCAATACCTGCCATTTTTATTTATTCAGGAAGGCAATGAAAAGAATTTTAACAGGCGAGAATAAATTAGAACCTTAAGGATGTCAGTAACATACACATACAAGTCCTGCCTCAGGTTTCCAGTTTTCAGTATAGAGAGAGAGAGAGAGAGAGGAGCGCAGTTAAAGATTTTTTTCACAAACTTCAAACCCATGACAGGGAAATAAAAGGCATCCTGCCTTCTTTGCATTTATAACAGGGTGACAAAAGAACGCTTAAAATGAAATTAATCGCTTCGAAGTCGTAAACTCCTCATTTTCATCTCATCTATTTATGTGCAGAGGCAGACATCATACTAGTTCAGGAGCATCCCCTAGCAAGCATGTACTTATTTAGAACTCACATGGCTAACTCTTAAGATTTTTCTTATCAGTATTTAAACTCATGGTAATCTAACCAGTCTATTGGAATAAGAACGGGCAATCACATACCTCCTCTTTCGAGTAAGTGTTGTCTGTCATGAAACAAAGTTCTTCCACCCGCGGTGCACAAATTTCTTCATATTTCCTTAAATATAATAAACGGATAAGACAACCACATTAGCAATCACATTAAACAACATTCTGATAGATACTATGTTTTGTAAAATGCATTTGAATGAACCCTTGAAACTTCTACTTTACAATCACTTGCAAGAGATTCATAACTGAATTAAATTTAACAGATCCTAATACGGTCTTTAAATCTTCAACAATTAAAGATTAATCTTATTGTGTCGGTAAACTCAGATGATGTCCATATAAAACAATCATGTGGTCTTTTGGTAAAGGTTTCTTCTTCCCCATTTAATGGTCCTTGATCAAAACGAAACAGGCAATATTGAAGAAACTAATCTGGAATTTAAGGTGATATTAATGAATATTATTCAAAATTGCACTAGCCAAGTGAATTGTTGCCCAAATGTGTCCACGTCAAGCATATTCCGTTGATAAAGCATGTTGGGCAATTTCAATACAAATTCCTTCTGACTTCTGAGTGACCAAGGATCTAATGAAAACCAACAACGTTGTACATTCACTTCTCAACATCAAACAGCGACAGACAATATTGGACTTATTTATGTTTCCATTCTTTTCAACTGCTAAGATATGGACTTACCCATAACAGTGCTATTGCATCAGATAAAATCACAATTATCAACATTTGAGTGGTTTCATCATTGTATTATTGCCAGAGAATCCGCCTTATCCATAGTTTTGACAACTAAAATACCCCATTAATAGCTCTACATCATAAGTTCTAATCAAGTAATGCAGTTACCCCTACTATAGGTATGAAAGCTTACGAGGCAATTAGCATGCAAGTGATGCCAAGCAATTGAAGTCTAGTCCTTTCAGTGTAATTATGACAGAGAAACCAATCGATGAGATAGACTGTGAGGTAAAGCGTATCTGCCACCAACTTATATTCCTCTGACACCTGAAACCAAAGATTATTTGGATCAAATTACTTCTATTAGTATTCACAAGTTTTATATAAAGCACAATAGAGCATTTCATCATTGAACAGAAAAATAAGAAGCGTCACTGGGTACAGCTCTTCTTTAGAATACAAGACTTATTGTGCAAGTTGTTTATAAATGTGATTGAGCAAGTCATCAGTGAAGAAAAATTACAAAATAAAGCAGAGACAAAACAATCTTAGAAGCAGGATAGCAATATCAGGTAAAAGTCTAAACATGCCATCTCATTTAATACTGAACATTTCATAACATGATTCTAAAAGTGAAATCATAGGCATTGTAAGGGATGTTTAACTTCACATTAGAGGACAAAAACCAGCCATAATTTAAAAAGACTGTTAGAAAACAGTCCTCAGTTACCTTCCAGTATTTCATTAGACAATTATTGTGCCAAAAACTTGCAGTATATGCACCAGGGAACTTGTTCCTTTTCATTATACAACTATTAGGGTTATCCTTGATAAATCAAGAGGAAGGGTGACATAAATGCCATTGATATAATACTAGCATATGTTCATACCATTCTGATAAAGACACAATGTGGGGCAAATTCCAGAGCAAGATACAAAGTTTTGACCAAGATTAACTTGCATTGTATGAAGACTGAAATTCACAGTTCAATCCATAAAGATGAATTTGAAATATCCAATATGAACATATTCTACATGGTACAAAACGACAGGAATATCCTCACTAATATAAAGGGACATCACATAGCTACATAAACTACAACCTATATTTTCCTACTTAATCAGATACATGAGCTATGTGACTATGAAATTAGAACTAATAGGTAAAGGAACCATGCAAACCTCTACAAGCCAATCAATTAAAATCCCTCTCATACTTTTGGTGATATCTTGCTGTGTTGTTTCCATAAAAGTAGCATTTGGCCTTCGGTCAAGCTGTCAAAACAAAATTTTGTAGCCAATTGTCACACAGAGGAACAGAGGATAGAAAGATGAAAGCTCATAGTTTAGAACCCTGAAGTAGGAACCAGCACTGTTTGCACTCTCTGTGCTGGAAACAAAATGAGTGCAAAAAGAATAGGTTTTTTATTTTTGCTTGCACAAGGAATAGCACAACCATATAGCAGTGTAGCTTAGTATTGTATTATCATTCACTATCAAGCAATGAGTTTTGTTTTTAATTAGTAAAAACTCATGACAGACTAGTATGCATACCAGAACAACAGCATCATATGAGAAAAAGCTTGGACAGACCAAAAAAAGAGTAGCCTCAAAATGGAATCCTTTACGAGAATCCTTTGTTCCTTTATAAAGATGAGATAAATACAAGTTCACTTCCGGATACAGCTTAATAAAGGCAGTCCATCTGAGTAATTATCAGACTTGGAAATAAGAAACAGAAATTTGTTATACATGTTTTTGGTGTTAAAGATGTAGTTGCAACCAGTGCCACTTGAATGCACCATGTTCACTTCCAACAGCATCTGTATTCATTTGTTATTTAAAGTTTTTATAAGAATCCAGTCATGTCCCTTTTGCATCTGTAGGACAGTATGGAAAGAAACAAGTTCTAACATTCTTTATGGCTGATCGGTCACAAAAATAAAAAGGCTGGAAGAAGAAAAACGGTTTTAACCTTTATTAGACATTCCTCTAAACAAAATATTGTTGTCATGGATAGAGAAGGCTGAATAATAGTATTATACAACATATCGGGAATCATAAATCAGATATTCAGATGCCTCTTAAGTTGCACTACATCATTGTGATTCCAGGTAGTTATGCTTGTTGAACTAGACAATTCAATACACATCATCATCTTGTCCATTAATGAGTTGCACTGGTATCTAACTGATGAATTATACACTGTAATGTATAGCAATACGAAAATACTGGTGCTACTAGAAAGGAACTTCTATACATATTAAATAACATCAAACAGCACAAACCTCTGCAACACGTAAATGGTTGTAGATATCAGGGGCATAGAGGCTACACAATTGAGGATCCTTGTAATCTGCATCAATGTCAACAATATGTTGGTTTCTCGATGTAACCATGTCCACTGAAAGGCTACCATCATGTGCTGCACAATTTAATACTAAAGGTCACAAACTATGCATACTAAAGCCATAGAAAATCCTTAAAAGAAACATTAGCATTTGGCATCCAGCACTCAAAGTAGGTAAGAAAAGCATTGTATTGCAATGGCATGGATCAACTGTCTTAAGAATGAAAAAGGGTCATATAACATTAGGACACGGTGAAGCATAATATTAGAAGAGGAAAAGATTTGCAGAATGCTCATTTTGGAATCATGTTGGAACCCAAATAGTTTAATATGATTTTCAACGACTATTTCTGTCCTCTCATAAATCTTCAGCTTGTACTTTAGTGGAACCAACTCAGCTATAATTTTCATGAATAGTCTGTATTTGTTAAAGCTTTTAGAGTTGGATTTGAATTTACTGTAAACATATGATAACTTATTCATGTCGGTACTGCATATGGCCTCATCGCTGATAGGAGAAACAACCAGGTATTTGAACCCCCTCAGATTAAGCCTTCTAAGCTCATATCGCCATTGAGCTCTGCACTACATAAGAACTACTGAATTATGGTTCCAAATTACAGCTAATCAGAACATTGAATTTCACTCATGATGTTTCTCAGCCTATTATCCTTTGTACATTATGGGTAGGTAGAATGGAAAAGTGGACAAAGGTAAGGGTGGACATATTTCATTCCTCAAAGCAGCCATACATTGATATACAAGCTCCTATCTCTCATTTCAAATCGAGCTTGTATGCTGTTTGGAAGAAAGAAACTAAAGAAATGGCAAACCTTTATTTGAAGGGCTTTGGACTTTTGAAGCCACTCCAGATCCAGAACTCTGATTTTCTGACTGATGAACATCTTTCACATCCTTAGTTGACCACAAAAGCATGTTTCCATCTTCCAAATTAATTGAATGTAAGTCGGATGTTAGTTCTGGTTTTACAATTCCCTGCACAGCCTCCGTTTTTGAATCTACCGCAACGGAAAGGACCATTTTCGTCAGCTTTGCCTGACCCTTTTTAGCTGGCTTGCTGTTCTTAACCTGCATTCAGCAAAATAAGAGGCAGAATTCAGAATCTTGAGGGATAAAAAGAAAGTAAAGCTTTCATGACAATATATATATATATATATATATATATATCTACATATATATTACGTATTATAGGCACACATATAATCCTGACTAGACCTTGGTACAAGGAAGACACTGAACAGTGGAAACAATCCTTCCCTCAGTCTTAATCATGTTATGAACAATCAAAAGAATTGCAAATTATCTCTTTCCCTCAGTCTTCTAAATTAACATTCAGGCAACTAAGCTTAGCATCTGCATAAACCAAGCGTATTATTGTATTTGCACAACATTTATGAACAAATCTAACTAACAGCACATTGACCTGAATTTTAGTTGCATTGAAGCAGCTCCCATATGAAGGTTTACAGCAAGCATTGGTCACATCCTGAAGCACAGCCCTCCTCTTATGTTGCGTACAGGCATTACCAGCAACTTTTGTACTGTTCTCATCTGTGGCAGCTCTTTTTGGATTTGTTCGCACAGCCTGCTTCTGGCTCTGTTGTGTGGGTGGTTTTATTGGGGGCATTTGTCCAGATGTATGAAGTGCAGCAGCTCGAGCACGTGTTATTCTTCCAGGAAGCTCTCTAACTATGGAGGTGACCATATTTTCTCTCTTCATGTTTGCAGACATGAGAGACAAGCAGAACACCACATCAAATCGAACCAGTCAATGTGACCTGCAACAAAACCAGAGCCAAGTAAATTCAAGAAGAAGCTGCATAATTAGTAAGCAACTACAGATATACAGATCAAGAAATCAGGAAATATGGCATTTCTAAGAAGATCTCCAGGTATGTTGTAAATTGTAATGCAACTTCAAACTGAGGCCCCTCGTGTAATTGAAAACCATGATAAGCATGTAAAATTGTAAATGGACTGAGCACCTTTTTTAGTGCAGTTGAACAGTACACTATGATGGTGGATATAAAGTTACTCATAGAAAACTGTATGGACTTTGAAATCTGATAGACAGACGAAATAATGTTATTCATGTAGTACACAAGATCGCATGTATAACAGGCTATAAGAAATATTTGAATGATCAGTAGAAGTCAAGTCCCAAATAATCTTTCTGAGCAAACTCCCAAAGTACCAAATTACATGGAGAATCATTAAATTGACCATATTTGTCATAATACAGATCAATGGAAAAGACTTGCTTCAGCTTATACCCAAATTTCTATTCAAATGATAGACATGTTCAGAAAATTCTGCAAAATTTTCATGTTGAAGTGGGCTCTTTTCAAGATGTTTTGAAAACACAGAAAAGTTTATGTTCAATGGATGTCATACAGAAAAAAAAAATGCCGATGGTAAGTTCAAAGGGTGGCAGCAGCTGTAAAGTAAAACAAAAATTTTCTTAACACCCGATTTTTTGGTAATTCATTCAGACTAGTAGTACATTGGGCACACTAATCAAGCTATGAATTGTAAGGGAAATCCAGGGAAAAGCATGAAAACATAGCCAAAAAATGTCAAACCCACAAAATCGTTTCTGAGAAAACAAACTAGAATTTGAAAGTTTCAAATTTTTGCTACTCAGATCAGATGGAAGTGGGACCAAAAGTCATCAAAGGACTCAAAATCTGAGCTCGTTTTCCTTACCCACAAATTCTCAGCAATCAAGCAAAAGCATCAAACGGAGCTCTTCCGGGTAAAAATCATTTTTGCTTTGAGCCCATTTTTTGAAATTTCAGAATCTCCAAATTGAACACAGAAATTTGAGACCTTGACATGTTTGATCCCCAATAAAATGGGAGAAGACAAGAAAATACGACCTACTTTGGAAATTTTTCATTTTGAGGAAGAAAAAGAAGAAGAAACAAAACAAAAGTAGAGAAATCCAGCTTCAGTTAAAGTGGAGCTTCTTTCATTATCATTCAAATATTCACCCCAAAAAGATAAAGAAAGATTCTTGAAAACTTATCCATTTCCTTTTTGTTTCCCCCATTTTCTCATTAACCAAGCATACATTGGTACACAGAACCATGTCAAACGACCCAAAAGTTGAAGAATTTCAAAAATAGCAACAAAACCCACGAACCCTAATCGATTTGTCACTAGAACTAAAATAAAAAAAATTTAAAAGCCCATGATTACATACGCAGATTTTGATGCGTATAGACGCACACATTGCATTGTTGGGCTGAAAGATTGTCCTGAATCTCTCTCCTCCAAGCTCCAAGACCTCCAGATATAGGAGGTGAGAGAAGAGCTCTGTGAGCTTTAGAGAGAGAGAGGGGGAAGTGTGAGCGAGCGGGATGGGCCACAATTTGAAACTCTGACTCAGAAGCAGTGAAAGGTTGTTGCTTGGTTAATGTTAATGGAAAATTAAAATGGGAAATGAAAAACTGATTTAATAATAAATATAAAATTAATAGCTTTTTTGTAATGGTGTTGACTGTTTGACTAGGAAAGGTAAAAAGACAGTTCATTGAGTGTGCTGTTGGCTTTGTTTAATTTAATTTATTTTTAAAATTTTTGATTGAATTGACCGTGAAATCTGGTAGCTTCTTGAGGTTTTCAAATTATATTTACTGTTTTTGTTTTATTTTTATTTATTTATTTGTTTTGGTAAATTGGAAGATAAATTTTCAACTTTGGTAAAGTTTGACTTGTTCCTTTGTATTTGGGGTTTGAAGGGAGTTTTTTGGTCATTGTGAGGTCTGAGTAGAGGGTTTGGGTTTGTCTGTGGCGTGGTTTTGCTTGGCACGTTGCATGGAGGATACTTGAAATTCCTATAATGCCCTTGGCAGACCAAATCTTCTGCTTTTGCATGAGAATTTTGTTAGGATTTTATTATCAGTTGCAATGCAGCCGATAAATGATTTGAATCTTACACCAATTAAGAGATCACAATTTGTGTTTAATAATTTTTTAAAAACTAGATACATTTGTTGGTTCATTCTAAAAGGAAAAGATTTGTTTTCATATTTCTGGAAAGATTTGAAACAAGTAGCTCAAGTCCAGAAACGTACGAATTTCGAATCTCTCTTCCTGCTTGATAAAGAAAATAATGAATGTGTGGGGTCGGTATTACCCAATCAACTACTCTTCAAG
The DNA here is from genome assembly GCF_965620075.1 of Prunus avium. Lineage (NCBI taxonomy): Eukaryota > Viridiplantae > Streptophyta > Magnoliopsida > Rosales > Rosaceae > Prunus > Prunus avium. The sequence continues at coordinate 6,303,466 of NC_142286.1, forward strand.
CCTCTCTTATAAGTTGGGCCATTTATGTGCTACCCAATCAAGTACTCTTCAAGCATCTCCTATTTTGCATACCTAGGTTAGGTCAGTTGGGCAGGGCAGTGAGTCCGCCTCCTTACACCTAAGTTCGAGTTTTCTTTCTCGTAAATTAGATTAATTTAAAGTAATTAGACTATCGTTTGTATTAAAAAATATATATAAATAAAAAGTTACCTCTGTTTAAACCATCTCATCTTAATTACTAATATGCAAACCCACCAATTTCTGAATAAACCATAACCCATTGTCACATACTTCTTTTTCTTAACACACTCTAACAATACTCAAACCCTAGATTAGATTTGTCAAACAATTTAGACGCATATCATTTATATTTCATGTTTATCTCTCATTAAACATATCATTTATCAATGGAGTCTAACTCAGTGGAAAAAGACCTTGACTAGCAAATAAGAGGTCTTAAGTTTGAACCCTCGTGGCATCTTAGTTGTGTGTGTGTGAGATAAATTCTCCTCCCTTTTAGTTTAGACCATCAGTTGTACTAAAAAAAAGAGTATATCTTTCATTACTTGAAAGTTTCAACTTTTTGTGGCTTAATTGCTTGAAAATTTCATAAAGCATTCAAATTTAAAGTTAGCTTGTTTAGATTCAGGGGTATTGAGAATGTGAGAAAGTGTAGAAAATTATTTTTATGGTGTATTATTTAAGTTTGTTTATCCTTTAGAGTCTACGACTGGTAACGACCAAATAAAAAAACTCCACAATTTGTATATTTTTATATTTGAAGGGACGAGATAACATGCACTTCGGATCAACCGTTTATAAGAAAATGAGACTTTAATCTTATGTTTAGGCTTAAAAGTAGACTAATCAAAATTTCCCATACCCTTAAACAATAATAATAATTAAAAATCTGAATGGTCTTTGTTTACATTTGTTGAATAAGAAAATAACATCAAAACAACCCAATTTTTTCTTTAAAAAAGAATAAAACAAAGTCAAAAATAAAGAAAGAAAAAAGACACCCACCAAAGGAGGTGCTCTAAAATATTTATATATAAAACTTGGCGTCCTCTAATATATATATCAACTCATTTAATTTGGATAAATAAATATAGTTATTCTCTTATACGGATGTCCACATGTTACATGCGGATATCATTGTAAACAGGAAAAAAAAAGCAAGAAGGGATAGAAAAAAATAAATGACGTCCACACAGTAATTTGGGCCATGCCCTGGTAACCAATAATAAAAGGGTCGAATTAAACATATCTAATATAGAGAGTAAATTAACTTTAAGGGGTTTTATGCTATGAACATATCTTCTTCTCTTTCTTTATTTTTTTGGATCAACATATCAGAACCTTAGAAACTATAAGTACGATGAAAGGGGTGGTATAGAAAACCTCAAAATTAAACTATATTAATCACAGATCGTGCAATATCATTACCAAATTATTAGTCTTTAAAATGACAACCAAGAATAATTAAAATATTATATAAGTAAATTTCTCACATCTGATGTATATTCCCATTCATTATTTTCTATATATAATGATCCTTGTGACACATGGTGATGATGTAATGATAATGATGAAATACATATTGTTTCCAGATTATGTGCCTGAGATTCATCTCACTTGATCCAAATTCAAACTGAGTCGATGGAGTGGAGGGGGGGATTAGGTTTTGAATTTTGAAACCAAAGCATGCTTTTGATTTTGATGGGAAATTGATTACAATTTACACGTGATCTTGCAGCTTTTTTTTGTTTGTTTTTCTTCTTCTTTTTTGTGTGTGGCAGATTTCTTAATGGTTGAAGCTGAACTGGACCCCCCCACATGAAGGGAACAACTAGCTCTTCTTGTTTTAAATTAAGCATGTTATGCTAAATAATTGAAGGGTTGGCTTCACATTCCAATCAAATCCCACTTGAAACTTGAAACTTACAAGAACGTGACCTTTGAATGGCTCTTGCTTTCCAGTGATGAATAAACAAACTACAAAGGAGAGTTCCCGGTGGACATCTTCATGCTAAATTTGAAGTAAGTAAATAGTTTTGTTTTTAAATTTTTAATACAAGCGATATTGGGGGTGTGAGATATTCTCACACATACTGTCAATGTGTCATGAAGTTCGAATATGAGACCATTGATCTACAAATCAAAACCCTTTCCACTAAGCTAGATCCCATTGGCAAATTAAGAGATAATTAAGTTGGGTGAATTGTAAATGTTTTAAGTTTAACTAGAGTCGATTCGTCAGTTTCTCGGTGCAGTTTTATTGATTCCACCAAGAAATCGAGACGAAGTAGAGGGAAGAAGAGGGAGAGAGAGAGAGAGAGAGAGAGAGACAAGAAAAGAAGGAGACGATGTAGGCAAAGAAAAGACAGAACGTCTTACCAATATAAAAAAAATTGAATTGAAAATGATGAAATGGACAAGAATAAATATTTAAATTTGTTACAATATGGTTCCACCGGATTTCCCCATTAATTTACCTACGTGACACTATGGATCTCACATTTTCGCTTTTTTAAATTACCGATTGAGCTGTTGCAGATAGTCCACGTCAAAACCTGAAGTTGGTTAAAGATGATGCATGGCAGAGCTCACGATTTACGGGCCAACTTCAATTCCCTATTTAAGAGAGGGTGGGTCTGACCCTAAATGTTCAACCCTAAGAGCCGAAAAAGTCTGTGGCTAGGTAGAGAATAGGCTAACCCCACTCAAGGTTGGACTGGCTCAACTCGGCCCATTTTACAATCAAATACCACAATTTGGCTTTGCAATGGGTGCTTCTGATGCTTGTATTGTTACTCATAATGATGAAAATGACTATGCCACATTGTAGACTCTTAAAGAAAAAAGAAAAAAAAAAGAGAGAATAAGATAGAAGAATAAGAGTAGGTCCATATGCCTTTCTTTCCCATCTACATTGGCGTACAAAATTTATTTTCTCATTGTAAACTTTTTCATGTCTTTTCCATCACCACCATCACAACATGTAAAAGCTGCTATATTCTTCACTCTCCACATGTTTATGTTTTAGTTTGCTTGACCTCCTAAGCACAAAAAAGGTTTATAGGATAATGCTTGGCAACTGACAACAACACTCGCCGATTTTGCAGTTGTGTTGTTGTACAAATAGTTGCGCATGACCCTCACAACACTATTGCAATGTAGTTTCACCAATATGCCTTTAATAAAAATCCATAATTTTTATATGTTGAATTATTGTTTGTATCGTATCTGATCAGCCTTTTCGATACCAAGAGATCAAAAACAACAAGCATTGGCAAGTTCAATTACTGATCAAGACCAACAAAGGCCCTCCTACAACCAAGGACACATGACAGCCCCACAAGTGATGTCCACAAGTCCCACATCGAAATATTACCTCAAGGTTTCCCTCATATCTCCTCTCTATAATCAGAGCCCTTGCCCAAATGCACAAAATAATAGTAATTTGGCTATTGTACCCTTACTCTACCAAATTACCTACTCACTCTATACTTAGCTAACTTAAGTATAAGAGAGCCTTCAGACGATACCACACTGGTGCCAAGATCTCACCCTCCTTGCACTAAGGCCTAGTTTGGGATTGTTGCCACTTAAAAAAAAAACGGCTTTTGCTGTGCTTTAAAAAGAATCAGCTGCAAAGTAAAACAGTTAAACATTTGGTAAACTGTAATTTTAAAAGTGCTGTGAGTATGAAAGGCAGTGTCAGAGCATTTGGTAAATTTTACCTTAAAAGTGCTGTAGCTATTTATAATGACTAAAATGGACATGACCCCAACACAGGTTTTAGGATGGCATGAACACCGCTTGAAGAAACCATGGATTTGATTTGGCCAGGAAGTTTTCGTGTGGAAAAATTTCCAACACAAGAATCAGATATACATAATAAGCACAACCAGTATAGAAAAAACAAAAAAACAAAAGCAGCACGTATATAAAAATTTCGAGAGAGTGAAGAGATTGAAGAATAAATATATCCCAGAAAATTATAATCAATAACTTTGAAGAGATTGATAATCTACCTTGTGAAAGAGATTGAGAGAGATTGAGCCTTGGGAGGCTACGTGAAGATGAACTTTGGTGTCTGTAGATTTGAGAGAAATACGTGAGGATAATTATCTAACCTAATAAGGGTATTTGTGGAATTGCGAAAATTTCATTAAAGGGAGTGCACTGCTTCAATTGAAAGTAACTTTAAAAAGCAACCCCGATGTTGCTTTTAAAAGCTGCTGTCTAGACCTGGCATTCGTGTCGTGTTATCAGTATTCCTGTCGTGTTCGTGTCAACCCGTTTTTCTTAACGGGTTGACACGACACGACACGATAAGAAAACGGGTGAAAAATATCAAACACGAACACGACCATCTACAATTCGCGAATCACACGACACGACCCGTTTCACCCGTTAAGAAAATAAACTTAAAAAAAAAAAAAAAACTATTTGAACAAATTTTAAATGCAAACAATACATGCCTTGGCAACAGCTGGGTTCCTTTCTATTTTCTTCTTCTTTTTTGACGCAATGTGTTGATTTTATTTTTTCACTCTTCTCTCATTCCAATTTCTTACTGTTATAGATACACAACACAAGGCAATGCATCGTTTTCAAATATTGTTTGTTATTATTTATTTTTCTTGCTTCAAGCTTGTGCAAAATCCAAGCTTTTCTTCTCCTTTTTGATCTGTCAATTTCACGAATCACACCCACTTTGCTTCAAAGTTTTCACATTTCTCATATTTTTGGAGCAAACACAAACATCCGGTACAAGGCTTTTGCTATTATTGGATTGTTCATTGGGAATTTGAAAGTGCTGGGCAGTGGGGGGTTCTCACCAAGGAAGTTGAGGACTATGCTACTGGGAGTAGAGAAGAAGAGGAATGAAAAGGAAGATCCTGAATCTAAATTTACTTTGAGATCTCAACCTTTTGACTTAGATGAAGCTGGTAGAAAAAATATTTACCAAAAAAATTAAGACATTCGTACCTAGAGAGATGATTTGGCAGGGGAAGATATTGGAAGATAGAGACAGAGGTGAGATGGCAAGAAGAAGAAGATGGGGTTGTTGAGCGAGGTTCTTGAAAGAGAGAAATTTGAGAGATTGCAAGAAGGAGAAGATGAGGTTGAGAGAGAGAGAAAGCTGCGGAGAGGAGGAGATGGCTGAGAAAGCGATGCGGAATGAAACAAATGCTAGGGTTAGGAGATTTTTTAGAATTGCAAATTACAAAATTACCCCCGCTTAACGGGTTGGTTCGTGTATTCGCGAATGGGCATCAAAACGACCCGTTAGCTTAATGGGTGGCTAACGGGTCAACACGATATCAACACGACACGATAACTCAAACCCGAATACTGAATTTTTCGTGCGAATTCGTGTCGTGTTAACGGGTCGTGTACAATATTGCCAGGTCTACTGCTGTCAAAAGACCATTGCTTTTAAAATAAGCAAGATATTTTATTTTTACCAAACATCTTAAACTGCTTCACTTTAAAGTTAAGTAGGTTTTTGGCCAAAAATAGCAATCCCAAACGGGGCCTAAGGAGGTCCACGACCGAAGGCAAGACACCTTTAAGTTGGTACCATCAGTAATCATCCATTTTTGGGCATCAACAATTATAAATCTTTGTTAAACATAATAAATCATACCTAATACACATCTAAATAAACTCTACTCATCCTAAAAAAAAAATTTAAAAAATTTCTTGGACAATTTAGACATGTTAAAAGAGTAGTTATCAAGTATTAGATAACTTAGACATAACTCCATATGTACCATACGATATGTTTACTTATATGAAATATGAAAGTCATGAATTGTGTAAGTCAGTGAAGTGATAGAAGTCACGAAGTAGAATAATCCTGATTGATGCTCATTTCAGATAACTAACCTGTTCGGTAACGTTTTCGGAGAATGTTTTCTTAGAATATTTTCAAAGAATGAAAACAAGAAAATGAATTTGCATTTTCAGGAAATGAAAATGCGTCTGGTAGATTAATTAGAAAACATCTTCAGAAAATAAAAACAATGAAAACATGTATGGTAGTACAATTTGAAATAATAATATGTGAGTTATTTTTATGAAAACATTTCCCATGAGAATGAAAACAACTTTTTTCTGTTTTCTACAAGTACACATGAACTTGTTTCTATTTTATGAAAATATTCTCAGTGTTTTCTGTTTTTGGCCACCGAACATGTTTTTGCCTTATTTTTGTTCTCTGAAAATGAAAACCCCCCCTTAAAACGTTACCGATATATACTTTTTTTTTTTTTTGGTCAACTCAGATAACTAAACTAAACACACTAGTAGAGTTGAAATTTTTTGAAAACAAAAAGGAGAATAACTTTGCAAATTACATGCTCGAGAGGGCTCTTAGCACAAAATAAATTTAAAGTAAAATAAAGTAAATACAATACGGACTTTAGATCAAGAGGACATATTTTTGCAGAATAGAAACATCACATCAAATTGGTTCTGTTTGCCTCCTAAGCTCTTATTTCCAAGATGCCAGTTTAATTTTTTTTAGGGTCATGCTAGGGAGACCAACTTGGGAGACCAACTTGGGATACCAACTCTCTAATAGAGGTGGAGCCCACCAATGCAATGGGTCCCACGCTCTATTAGAGAGTTGGTATCCCAAGTTGGTCTCCCTAGCATTTTCCTTTTTTTTAACTCCACTTTTCTCTGCATTTTGCAATTAAAAGATGGCGAGAGTCTGTGAGAGAGAATCTCTTGCAGACAAAAATTCAAAGCTATGCTGTGTCATTTTGTGGGGCTCTAATTTCGTAGCAGATCAGGAAAAGTCTTTTCCTTGAAATTTCTAAATAAGTTGTTTTATTTTGCTTGCTATTCTCCAAATTCTGGTGCAGAAAATGGGTATTTCAAAAATATGGGAACTCCAAGTCTTGTAGATCCCCTGTTTCTGCTACTCTGTTTTCGACACTTGACCCAACTGCATTAAACAAAACAGAACATAAAAAATTGGTAAATGTAAGCATAATTTTCGGAGAGTCCACATTACAATCATAAAAAAATGGTCATAAACTTCAAAAATAATTTACTTACCATTCTATAATTTTCCATTTGAGATAATTCAGCTTTGTCAGTTTGCTCATTCTGGGTTTTTTTTTTCCTTCTGGTTTACTCTGGTTCAAAAATGAAATTTAAATACAGAAAAAGAAAGAGCTTTTATTTTATTTTATTTGCCTAACTAAAGTCCATCCAGGCAAAAGTGAAAACGGTGGTTTTCTTTTCCGGCAGAGATAAAAGGTAAAAGAAAATGAGATTATTCATCAAGGAGGAGGCAAAAGCAAGTCAAAGAAACGTACCAAAATAGCATGCGCAAGTCAGTATCTGTTTTCTGAAATTGAACAGAGAAAAGAAAAAGAAATAAAAGTAAAAGAAAAGCGTTTGGTATAATTGCCTTATCTTTTTTGGACTGTTTATTATGCAGAGAGAGGAATTATAAAACGTAATTGGGGTTGTTGACGCGTGCAGACATGGTCTCCTCTCATAGCTGATAAACGTTACCTACTTTGTTATTGTATTGATAGAGAAGTGTCAAACGTTGTGACGGTGGAAGCTTTTTGGGTAGGTGGAGGTCTTATCCTTGAAGCATAAAAACAAAAAGCTTTTATTTTTCTCTCTTCTCTTCGTTGCCTTACTGGGAAAGTTTCAGAATTTGGGTTTTGAGAAGGAGGGTCAAGAATTGGGTTGCATAGCTATATTTTGGAGATCATTTGTGAGGGTTGGGTTTGGTTGGCGAGATGGGTTCATATGGAAAACTTGCAAAGAGGGCTGTGGAGACTGAGATGCCGATCATGGTTCAGGTATTCAGGCAAAAACTCCAACGGGGTTTTTTGTAATTCTTTGAACTAAATCTGTTTTATCTCCAAATTTTGGGTCTTCTTCTTTGGGTGTGAATTGTTTGTTGTGTAATTCCAAAGTATATGTTTGAAAATGGTAGTTGTTTTTGCAGATACAACAATTGGTTCGAGGAGCCAAGAATGCTGTGTCACTGGCCCAGGTTTGTTTCTCTTATCCCAAGGAATAAAATCTCATTTTGATTGGTTTTATGTTTTGCTGTAACCATGGAGGCATTGAGAAGTGAAAATAATTTTTTATTTGGTTTTGGCGTTGAGATAAATGTAAACCCAAGTTATTGGACAAAGAGAACCGTTTAGTTTGTTCTTTGAGGGTGAGGGCGTGTTTGGTGCTAATTCTGATTGCTGGAAACGATGAATGTGATACAAAAGAGGCATTTGATAATTCATATTAGAATTAGTGTTTGACTAGGAAGCTATGCACCTGAAGAGTGAACAAGCTGTTTGTGTGTGCATATCTGGTTTACTTTTCTGGGTGTAAATACTTTTTAAGAAACACAAAATGAGAGAAAAATTGCAACCTTTTCCTGTGATAGTTTTTGTGCCAAGATTTTAATAATTGAAACATGCATCTTTCAAGTTAAAAACTATTATAGAGAACCAAATAACATATCTCTGAAATCATGACTAATGGGAGCCAGTCCGTCCCAATTGTCAAACATGAGCCAACTTGCTTAACTTAATGAAATAAAACACTCTATTTTGTTATATGTTTATTTATGTTCAACAAATTCCTGACCTTTTTTTAAATCTATATTTTGCCAAATCTGCTAACTCGTTTATGTTATTTTATTTATCTATTTTTTAACGGATTGTTGCATTATATGCATGCATGCCAGAACGGATGTTCTAAAAAGCAGTTTGAATTTGTTCATCACATTGGCGTTTTCTTGCATCACTGCTTATTTTATGTGTTCTCTATCCCGTAGTTAGGTTTGGAAAATATGCTTAAATGTTCTTTGGTTGAATTGTGCTGTAGGGAGTAGTTCACTGGCAACCACCCAAACAGGCTTTGGATAAGGTGAAAGAACTTGTATGGGAGCCTTCAATTAGTCGTTATGGTGCTGATGAAGGTATAGCTGAACTCAGGGAGGCATTGGTAAAAAAGGTATCAGTAGAAATAGTTCAGTGTTTCTCCTAATTATGATCGATTTTAATCTCTTGATACGGTTGAGCTACTTGGGGTTCTCTGTTCAATGTTATTTTCAAATAATATATGGCTTGTCATATTCTGTTTTATATGTCATTATTAACAATTACCCTTTAGGGACAATGCCAAGGATTGTTGTCTTTGTCTGAGATCAATATTTTTGAAAATATGACCATGCAACTACAAATTTATAACATCTTTTGCCATCTCCTTTTTTTTCCTTCTTTATTTTGCAGTTGCATAATGAAAATAAGTTGTACAAATCTTCAGTGATGGTTACTTCAGGTGCAAATCAGGTGATTATCATTGTATTTTATGTTGTGTATTTGTTTTATAATTTGTGCAACTTAACACCCGAAATAAGGAGTAAATTGACTTCCCTGCTAACTTCGAGTGATAGTGATTAGCACCTATTAGGATAAAAATAAAATATTTCTCTGGAAAATTGTGTTGCCCGGTGAATTTCATATTTGCAGCCGTATCACCATCTGATTCAGACACATAACCTTAGAAAAATCATACGTTATGGTCATCTTTGCAATTTATTTTGATCTTTAGTTGCTCAGCCTTTTGAATATGACAACAAATATTGAGTTTTACAGAACTCATTTCAAGAAATCTGGGATAACTTTATAACAATTTCAATGCAGGCATTTGTGAACCTTGTTCTTACATTGTGTGATTCCGGGGACTCTGTGGTTATGTTTGCACCGTACTACTTCAATGCCTACATGTCCTTCCAGATGACCGGCGTCACTAATATATTGGTGGGTCCTGGCCACCCAGAGACACTTTACCCAGATGCAGGTGAGAAGCTTAATGAACTTCTCATTGCAGAGGGACATAAAAGAATGACAACATTTTTGCACTTGCATCGAATGATATTTCTACTCTTTCTATCTGGATATAAATATAAGCACGCAGTATTAGAAAGAGTGTAATGTTTGCCATTGGTCGAATCAAGTAAAAAGGCTTGTTATCTTCTGTTGTCATTGCATGATAAATTGTGACTGCTGCATATATTTAGTTCCTCTGTCTAATCACTTATATTGAGCCTGCTAAAGTATCATAACATATTACATTAGGTTTGTGATAAATTATTGGTGCATTCCAACTGTCCATCTTGGACATGCTGTGGTAGGCATGATAGTTCTGACAACTTGGATCATTTGTCATGCATTGGATTGTCTGATTGCTTCTATGCATAATTAAAGTACATTATACATATAAGTTGCATCTTCTATTGATGCCCCATAAATGGGTGGGCTTGTGCTCGATGTTAGATTAAAATTGAACGAATTAAAAAGGGGACACAAGTTCTCTACCAGGTGGATTGGAGAATTAATATGTTTGTGGAATTTGAGATAAAGCAGTGTGATTGACTGTAGAGTATGTCCAGTGAATATTCTTTCTTTACATCATATATGCTACTTTGTTATTTCAGACTGGTTGGAGAAAACGTTATCGGAAACAAAACCAACCCCAAAACTTGTTACGGTTGTTAATCCAGGCAACCCAAGTGGAACCTATATTCCGGACCCTCTTCTTAAGGTCTCTCTCTCTCTCTCTCTCTCTCTCTCTCTCTCTCTCAATTCGTGTCTATGTACAAAAGAGTTTGCAGTTGTGATTGTGTATGCGTACAAAAAAGTTTGTTGTGTTGATTGAGCCTTGTGAATAAACTGTTTGGTTTCTTAGAGATATTCTATATGCTTTTCTTATTTTCTTTCCTCTCTTTGTGAGTAGAGGATTTCAGATATTTGTAGAGAAGCTGGATCATGGCTTGTTGTGGATAATACATACGAGTAAGTGTATTAAATTTTATCTGATTGGAAATGCTGCAATAATATGTTCTTAAGTCATTATTTTGCTGACTTGATGATATGGATTTATATGATTCTCATCTAGAATTTGGTCCGTGTTCAAACATGGGTGTATTCATTGGTATAAATCTCAGGGCACACACATAACTTTTCCTGTGGGTTCCCTTTTATGTGGATGGAAGTTACTCTGATCAAAATCTCAGTTGATTTCATGGCAACAATGATGGTGATCCTTGCATCTGTTTATGTCCATGAAACTTCACTGACTATTAAAAAAGTCTGACATTGTGAACTGCATACAACATTCAAGTTTTTTTCTAATTTGATTAGCATGCAAATTGATCTGTAGTTTTTGTACGAGGAATTATGTAAAGATATGTGAAGATTGGGGCTGAGATCCATTATAGTACATAAGGAAAGCAAAAGATGAAATAAAATAGAATAGCAAAAGAAGGAAGAGGCTGTAAGTTGGTTTGATTCTTCCATTCTATCGAAAATAAAAATAACCTGAACCATTTGGCCTTCTCCCCCTGACATCTTTTGAATATCTCCAAGTTTAAAGATTCTGAGCTTTACTGAAGTGAATGCTTGCTCAGATGACTTTTGCCTATAATTGGATTGAGATGTTTGGATGCCAGGGAAAATGGATCTACAAAAGTGACATGAATGCTGTTTAGAAAACCTTAATTGGGCAAAGTGTCCAACTGAGCATTTGAATAGGTTACTGTAGCTTTAAAAAGGGAGAGCCTACAGATTTCTCTGTCCTTATCAAAGTTCTTTGAAGAAAGCCTTTTATAATCTCTCTACGTTATGGACCCACAGTAATGTCAGTCCATAACTTTCTTGAATAGCAGTTATGTGAGTTTGCCTTTTGCTTCAGCGGAGCTTAGTTTGTCTCGGTTATATTGCCTAGTACCTATATACACTTATATTAATAGTTGCAGTCTGCTGAGTTCAAAATGTTAATGTGTAAATAGGTTTTAATACATTCCATTTGCACTAGATTGGGTCCATCAAGAATGACATATATACCAAATTGATGACTTATTTACCTGAGTACTCTTGAGTGTATTCAAAGAAACATTTTTTTCTTTTTTCCTTTTCACCAGTGGTGTCGGATTGTTAACTGCTTTTGATTGAAGAATTAATATGTGTTAAATGTTTGCTTCTGAAGCATCCAAGAGTACATGTGGGTTTTAAAGTTTGATTTTGCAGGTATTTTATGTATGATGATTTGAAACACACATGTGTGGAGGGAAATCACATAGTCAACATTTTTTCCTTCTCGAAAGCTTATGGGATGATGGGATGGCGAGTTGGATATGTAAGAAATACTTTTGATCTCTTATGCTTGTTAAGTTGATAGAGCTGGTTTGAAAACAAACGTGAGTTTTGCTTCATTCAGTAGGGTATAGAGCTTGCATCTTGCTAGCTGATAATTACCTTCAAGTTTCTTGTGGTAGTGTATTATGACAAAGAAAATCAGCTAAATCAACAAGAGTCAAAAGGTCATTTATGGGAAATCACCTTATCAAATAGCCATTATAACCAATCAAATATTTTTGAAATTTCCATGCATGAACATGAGTCATAGAAGTTTTGATCGATCTCGAAATGGTCAAGGTTGTTCTCTTTGAACTAAATATTTGATAGCATATGTATGCATGAGTAAGCATTGCTGATTCGAGCTAATTGATGAATTTATGCAGATAGCATACCCATCAGAAGTGGAGGGTTTTGCTACCCAACTCCTCAAAGTTCAAGATAACATTCCCATCTGTGCGTCAATAATTTCACAGTACCTTGCGCTTCACTCATTGGAAATGGGACCCGAATGGGTCACTGAACGAGTGAAAGGTCTTGTCAAGAATAGAGAAATTGTTCTAGAAGCGCTCTCCCCTCTCGGAAAAGATGCTGTTAAAGGTGGAGAAGGTGCTATATACTTGTGGGCAAAGCTTCCGGACAAATATGTAGATGACGATAAATTTGTTCACTGGCTTGTTCACAGGCATGGGGTGGTGGTGATCCCCGGAAGTGCGTGTGGGTGCCCAGGAAATGTGAGAATCTCCTTTGGTGGCTTGCTAGAGGATGACTGCAAAGCTGCCGCAGAAAGGCTGAGGAGAGGGTTAGAAGAATTGATCAGAGATGGAATGGTTCAGTAACTTTAACTTTTGCATTTAATTCAACATTGAAAATGGAAGTCCATTTGCCAGTTTACACAAGTTTGAAACTGGTTCTTTAGAATAATGGAGGGTCTGCTGCCAGCAAAAGAATTAGTGTAATTTCAATGAAGTAGGCAATGCCTAAGTTCTAACATGTGCTTATGTGCTTGTATTGTTGTTGTACACATTGATCTTGAAAATACATGCAATACATGATTCAAATGTTCACATGTATATATGGTCATATATTTCTTTTCCTTTTGTTTGAACTATTTCTGCATTGGAAACAATCATTTTGAAAAATTGTGTCAAATTCCCAGAATGAAAGTAGAAGCTACCACAGCCCTGGTTGCTTCTGTATGTATGGTAGACAATTTTGACTGTGTTACAATAGTAAGCTGTGTAGTTCTGTCATATGTTGTGCCTCTATTAGTCTTAAACTCTTTCATGCTGACACCAAAATAAGGTTTCTTTGAGAATGATTGTGTTTTCTGTTGATATGTTTATTTACTAGGATGGGTATTATGATTATTGTAATTCTTGACTTCCTCTAACACAAACACATGGGTATTTTCAATTCATGACTTCTCCAGTGTTTACTAACACATACGAAATTGAAAAGTATGTGATGTTCACATTACAATTCGTAATCCAATACTTTAAAAACGAAGAATTAGATTGGTGAAGGGTAGGTAGCCATACTCATTTATTCTCTTCCCTAGTTGTGACTTGTCCGATTGATGAGCGTGTTATAAGTACTTTACCATTGAAGTTATAAGATTTAACATTTGATAGAAGTTAACATTTCAAGAATCATTGATAACTTAAAAAAATTGAAAGAAAAGGAAACTTATGTTTTCCTTTTTGATACAAGGGTGGGTGGGGAACAAGAAAGAAATCTTAATTTGAAATATTTAGAACGGATTTGCCAATTGCCACCCTACCTCTTCAAAAAAAAGAAAAAAAAAAGAAGAAAAAGGAAAAAGCAAAAAGAAAGAAAATAAGTAGAAATCATGAAACGAGTATTGGGTTGGGTCATTGTGGGCCCCTTTTTTTTTTACTGGACAAGCTTTTGTGTTCAAACTTCTGTTGGGCGGGCCCTACATACTCAACAACAACCACAACTAATCTCACACACCAACATAGACCAACCCCGTAACGACTAAATACCAAGGACAATTTGGTCAATTCACAAAGCATCATTCCCCTCCCCCACCTGGAAACGTTTAAACGGCGACGTCAAAAGCTCCCTGGGCTGCTTCATCGTCCTAGAGAGAGAAAGACAGAGAGTTCTAAAGAGAGAAACTGTTGAGTTCGAGTTTGAGCTTCTTCTTCATCAGTACATGAACCCTAATTGTACGGAACCTTAGAAATCAGAGCAAGCGAGAGAGAGAGAGAGAGAGAGAGAGAGAGAGAGAGAATGGTTGGGCCAACTCTGGTGGGTCTGCAAGACCACCTGAAGCTGGCGAGAGAGTACGCAATGGAAGGGCTCTACGATACCTCCTTGATCTTCTTTGATGGTGGCATTGCTCAGATCAACAAGTACATTTCTTAATTTTTTTTAATTTTTGTGCTCTTTTCTTTTTCCTTTTCGTTACAAGTTTATCTGTCTTGGAACTATTTGTGCAAATTTCTAGGTTTTGGTTGGTCATTCTTTTGAAATTTGAGCGTATATGAAATTGCATTTTTGGGTCTCTGTTTGATTCATGCGGACCTCAAGATTTGGTTTTTCTAGCCACATTTTCCTATATCTTTTCAATGGATAACCAATCTTCCGGGAAAATATCCTTTCTTTTTGCTTGTTTTGTGATAATTGAAAGTGTTGGAGGTGGAAAGAGAATTTTTGGGCATTCTTCGAAGGAAAAATTTGGTAATGAGTGCCAGAGGCCCTTTACTTTTATTTTTCTGATTTGTATATGAAAATGAACAAATGAGAAAAGAATTAGTCCTACTGATTATTACTATCGCATTCTGAAGGAACTGACTATCTACTCTCAGGGTGTCTGAAACCATGAATTAATTGATGAAGTAGAGATTACAAACATGAAATTTGAACTATATAGAGCTTTCCTAAACCATAAGATTGCAACATATGCACAATTTCAATGTTTTCAAATTTGAACTATATTGAGCTAAGAAACAACTTTTATAAAATGATTAAATTTGAACTAGATCGAGCAAAAAATTAACTTTATAAGGTTATGATTTTCCCTTTTAGTAATCCACAAGGGGTATGAGTTGTGCAAGAAAACCATTTGGGAGAGGGTTGGGGGGATTCCATGTGCCTACTGCAAGGGGTGCAGTTGAATTGCCCTGACAAGAATATGCTTTGGATTTTTTTTTTTGATGTGTATTCATTTACATGACAACTGGGGAAGAGCAGAGAGGATGATGTTTTCCCAGTTCTCATTATCAAATAGCATCCAAAGATTAATAGGGTTAAAAAATTTCTTTGTGGAAGTTTTTCTAGGTGCTATATTCTACCAAAACAGCGTGATGGGCCTTTGGCAGACTATGATCTGTTTTAAATGTATCATGGGAGTTCTATGATTTATAGCATTAGTTTTTTCATTATTGTTCCTCCCTAAGTTTACTTGGCAGAGATTTGAATTTCTTATTTGCTTCCAGGCACCTAAACACGCTTGATGATCCGTTGATTCGCTCGAAATGGATGAATGTAAAGAAAGCACTTACCGAGGAGGCAGAGGTTGTGAAACAATTAGATGCAGAGAGAAGAGCATTTAAGGAAAGTCCCTTGGGCCGACGCCCTTCGTCACCTCCAATTCATGCTAAGTCGTCATTTGTTTTTCAACCCTTAGATGAATACCCAACTTCTTCTGGTTTACCCATGGATGATCCTGATGTGTGGAGGCCACCAAGTCGGGACACTACAGGTAGAAGACCTGGAAAGGCTGGCCCAGGTGGTATGAGGAAGTCACCACAAGATGCAACTTGGGCTCGTGGCTCTGCAACAAGAACAGGCACACCTGTACGTGGTGCAAAGGCTGGTGGATCAAGTAGGGCTAACTCAGCGGTTCGAACATCTACTACTGGAAAGAAAGGCACTGGTTCTGGCAAATCTAGCAAGGCAGATTCAGCGGTAAGTTCTATCAATAAAGCTGTAATCTTCATTATTCAAATACCCATCACTAGTTAATTACGGTGTGCTAAAAACTTTTGTCTTGATATCATTTGCTTCATATTTCCTTTTTGCAAGGTGATGGAAAACTATGACCTTGTGTTGTAGTTTTTAGCATCAAAGTTTGAATCTATAGTTTCAGTATCTTTCATTGTCCTGCTGACTGATTTGTTTTTGAAATTTTTAGAATGGTGATGCTGAAGATGGAAAATCAAAGAGGTCACAGTATGAGGGACCGGATCCTGATTTGGCTGAAATGCTTGAAAGGGATGTGCTGGAAACCAGTCCTGGAGTGAGATGGGATGATGTTGCGGGTTTGACTGAAGCAAAAAGACTTCTAGAGGAAGCTGTTGTGCTTCCTTTGTGGATGCCTGAATATTTTCAGGTATTGTTGAATTGAAACTCAATTATGATAATGGTATCTTGGGTACATGGCTATTTGCATGCGATCTTTCCTATGTTATCACTTAAGTTTTGTTAACAAGCTGCACTTCCTTAGGATCTTACTTTGAATTGTGTAGCTACTTTTGTATGGTTGTTGTTGTTATGGAATATATTTGATGACATTTAAACGAATCCAAATGAAAGTAGTTACATTAGTATGACCCAAATAGTGTTCACATCTGTACTTTGAAAAAGCAGGCTTTAATTTGTACCTATTTCACATTTCTGCATTTCAGTGAGGCAATTGATTCTTATTCTACATGCTGAAATGTCTCTATCCAGATAGTCCATTTTTCAGATTGAACTTATTGCTTCTTTGCTTGCAGGGAATTAGGAGGCCATGGAAGGGTGTTCTTATGTTCGGTCCTCCTGGAACTGGGAAGACGTTACTTGCTAAAGCTGTTGCTACTGAGTGTGGAACAACTTTTTTCAATGTCTCCTCTGCTACTTTAGCATCAAAATGGCGTGGAGAGAGTGAACGTATGGTACGGTGCTTATTTGATCTTGCAAGAGCTTATGCGCCGAGTACAATATTCATTGATGAAATTGATTCACTTTGCAATTCCCGGGGGTAAGATTTTAATCTAGTTTTACATAAATATCTTAATTAACTTCTCAGATGTTATTGCATGTATGCTATATTCGTGGAAAACTTACATATGCATGAGGTATCTTTTCTTGCGCTGACCCAAATTCAAAACCTCAATTTCTCTAGGGCATCAGGGGAGCATGAGTCATCCAGAAGGGTGAAATCTGAACTGCTAGTTCAGGTAGATGGGGTCAACAATACTGGCACAAATGAAGATGGTACTCGTAAAATAGTGATGGTTCTGGCCGCTACTAACTTTCCATGGGACATAGATGAGGCACTCAGGTTGGCCCTTATTTTGTTGTATTTATGTTTCAGTCTCCTAGCCTGTCTTCAAATTTGAGTTGGAAAGAGTTTATGTGGTTGGCTGTGTGTATATTGCATCTTGCCAATGGACTATGCCTGTTCGCTCTTAATGTATCTAACCTGGTGTTACTCATTCAGGAGGAGGCTGGAGAAGCGTATATATATTCCCCTACCAAATTTTGAGAGCCGTAAAGCACTTATTCGGATAAATTTGAAATCCGTTGAGGTAACAACCGACTCTGAATTTGTATTATTGTTATGTTATTGTAGTCAAATCTTTTTTTGTGCAAGTAAATTTTTCTCATACATATGTCATATAAGAAAATAAACAAATGTTATGTTTATTTCCAAGGTTTGTGTGGAAATTGCTTCTAATTATTCCTATTTATCTGCATCAGGTGGCTCAGGACGTAGATATTGATGATGTGGCTCGCAGAACAGAGGGATATAGTGGTGATGATCTCACAAATGTTTGCCGGGATGCTTCCCTGAATGGGATGAGGCGCAAAATAGCTGGAAAGACACGTGAAGAGATTAAGAGCATGTCCAAGGATGATATCTCAAAGGATCCCGTTGCCATGTGTGACTTCGAAGAAGCCCTGCGGAAGGTCCAGAGGAGTGTTTCTCAAGCTGATATTGAACGGCATGAGAAATGGTTTAACGAATTTGGATCAGGATAGATCTTATCAGCGCATATTGTAGGTGATAAATTGATGCACTGCATGGTCGAGTTTCCGAGTGATTGTGTCTTGTCTTCCTTGATCTTTTCCTTTGTATTTAGGCATAAATTTATTTGTGCATTCCAAGTGTTGGAAAGGTGTCATAGTGTTGTGCCATTTTGTATCTGTAACCGTGCATGAGTATATAATCTGCTTCATTTCATACTACTAATACACTGCAAATTTCATTCAATGAATTATAATTTGACATTCAGTAAGAGAATGATACAACATTCCTTATGATTGAATGTATGTGCTATCATCAAAACATTTTTCATGGGCCAATTCCGAAGCCAAAATGGCCTACAAGCAGGGAAATATTCTAGGTGTGAAGGTAACAGTGCCACGTGTTACTAATCCGTGTGCCATAATATGGATTGATTGATGGACGATGTGGTTGATACTTCATGCATATTTATGTCATAACATGAGTGGATTGACAACACTACTTGATCGGATCTTAAGGGTTTTGGTTTTGGTTTGTTTTGTTTTTCTAAGACACCTGTTCCTCGAACCCATCTTCCGAGTTTGAGCACTTGGTTGCATTAATTGATTGGGACGGCGTCTTGAAACCTAAAACAAAAGGATCGAGTTAAGAAAAAAATGCCCCAAGCTGGCTTTTCATAGAAAAAAAAAAAAGAAGAGAGTGAAACAGAAAAAAGGCGGCAACATGGGTGCATTTTGAGGGAGCATATCGCCACAACCACAACACTAAACCTCCTTTATAAATAAAAATGCTGTTTCCAATTTAATTAAGTTGCTCCACCAAACCTTGCCTCTCATCTCACACCAAAGATCATGGGAACCTTCAACTTCAACTTCAATTTCAATCTCATTTCTTTTTATCTTCTTCTCCTTGCCCTCTTCACCTTCTATCCCACTACAATCATTTCCACACAGTTGAGTTCATCAAACTCACTGGGAGGTAAAATAGATAGCAACCTATTTGCCCTTGAAATTAATTAACTTCGTTTGATTTGATATATGTAGATTTTAATTCAAATTTGTATTAATATTGGGTTTTGAGCAAATGGTGTTTTTGTTTGATATTAATTTTTGTTGTGGTGGTGATGATAATGTGGCATGCATGGCAGATATTGAATGTGAGTTTATAAATTGTGGGGAAGGAGTATGCAAGGCTTCTAATCAGACAGCGCTTGGTTTTGACTGTGAATGCAATCCTGGTTGGAAAAAGATTCAGGTTGGTCTATTGACCTTACCCACTTGTGTTCCAAACTGTGAGTCTCTCTCTCTCTCTCTCTCTCTCTCTCTCTCTCTCTCAAGAAAATATAAATGCTTGTAGTTCAAGTGGTTAGGAGTATCCAAGATTCTAAATTTGATTCTCCTTTTACCAATATCGTTTGTATATAAAAATAATGTAAATACTTAAAGAGATAAATTACGTTGCCTTATAAGTTTTGGTTTTTTTTTCTTTTACACGCAGTAGTCTCACACACACACAACCAAGATGTTATGGGAGTTCGAACTTGAAACATCTGATCTGCAAGTAAATGCCTTTTTAAGTTTTGGTTTAATGTATAAATGAATGACCATTATGTGTCAATGTTTTAAACAGTTGCTACATTCATTGGTCGATCCAAATTTACATGTAGTTTTAAGGAAAAATTATGTCATGATAATATTTTTTTGAAAGATATTATGTGTGTTGAATTGTCAAAATGTGAATCCAAATCATACATTTAAGTGTAATTTTTTTCTTCTAACTAACAATGTTGATTTACAACTTAGCAAACCGTATTCTCTAATAAGAGAAAGTTGATCATATAGTCACCTTATTGATGTGAATTTTTGGTACTGTAATTGTAATCTGGCACTTTGCAAATATTACAGGGCGCAGGCTAGCTGTAATATAATATAATCAATCGGCTATCACAATTTTGTTGGCATTAATTGTTTACTTTGTGTGATAAAATAGTAAAAGGACGCTAATCACAAGAAGATTGTGGTTTGGGAAAATACAAAAAGATAAAATAAAAAAATTTGTCGTCGTTTCAATCGAGATGTGAACATGGGCGGAATTACCACAAGGGCTACAGCCCTAGTGAGGTATTTGGGATTACAAAAAATATTGAATCTATATATTTGCATTTTTTCAAATATAACTCAGTATGTATTAACCTATTAAAGTCCAACAAAATCTAGTTCTTTATGAAATTAGTTGCATGATAACGATAAAAGTACACAAAATAGGTACACTTTCAATTCTGTTGCTGAACATATTTTCATTTTGACAATATATGGTTTTAGCTCAAATAGTAAAGACCATTTTTCCTCCCCTAATATCGCTTGTATCTAAAGAATATGTTTTTTAATTATTGGAAATTAGTCAATTGAGCTATGAGCTAGCATGGTTTATTGTAAGTACCCAAAAAAAAAAAAAATTCATTAGATTTTTAGCTAATAAATTTAGATAACCCACCTGTTTGAAAAATTCATAATTTCGCCTTGCATGTAAGTAGTTACCATTAGAGATCTTTCTTTCTTTCAATTTTTTTTTTTTGGGTCACAAGTTACTAACATAATTTTTCTTTTTTACTCTTCTCTTAATTATGGGATGGCAATCCACTGACAAAATAAACAATTTCAGCATGGACTTTTCATCTGCCTTATTTTTGGCTTATTGCTACTTTTGCTATAGGTAAATTAGAATTGCGGATGCTCTAGACACCAGAGAAATAGGTTCAGAAATTCACCCTCCATATTGGTTTTTCATATACAATGATTATTTGCAGGCACGATTAATTTTCAATGTGATGCATCTCCCTCACCACCCGCACCACCTGCTCCTCTGATTCCACCACAAGGTGATATAGCAAAATTATTCGTTTACCATGCATAAATGCATTTTTGCTTTGGAAATACTGAAAACAAGTAATGCTATACATATTAGAAGTGTGACCGGTCAATAAACGTGGTCCAAATAGTTTTATCTATTCAAAGCTTCATATAAATACTTTCACTTCTTTTTCATGCATTAACAATGAAAATTAATTTCCAGGCTGTGCTCTTGTTTGGTGTGGTGATGGAACCTGCGTAACCAATGGAACTGGATACGCATGCCAATGCCCTCAAGGCTCATGGAACTTGTTGGATATGCCAGGCTTCGCATGCTTTAAACCATGTAAGCTGTCAATTAGATTTATCAAACAGTCTTGAGAGTTAATTGGTCTCATTGGGTCTAATTATTATTTCTAAACAGTTTTCTTGCAGCTTATTATCATTATTTTTACTATCTTTATAGTCGCTTGGTTTTTTTTTTTTAAAACCTTATTTTAGGCTATTTTGGAGGAGATTGCAAGAGCAAGGGATTCAATTTGCCGGAATCGTCTAGTACTCGTATCTCTCAAGGCGATCGTATATCATGTAGGTGTACATTTATACAGTTCTAAGACTAAAATAGAACAAATGATTAACATTAATTAAAGCAAATTACCATGAGGTAATGTTCTTTTACTTGATCATTAACATGTCATGTGGAACCTTGTTTGAATGTAAAGGATGTTTCCAGACAACAAGATTTCTACACTAAACATTTGAATACATTCAAACAAGAATCTACATGCATGCATTGCCAATGATTTAGGCTTATAATTTAACAATAAAGCATGATATTATGTTGTTTGATAAGAATTTTTTTCCTAATACCCTCTAACTTTGAATGGATTTAATTGGGCCAATGGGCTTTTGCCTGGTCCTTGTGGGTGACTTTCACATCCTTGAGCCAGCTTTTTTGAGTTGGGTAAGTCCATTATTGTATGTGCTGAAGTTCATCTAAGCCCAATGATTCTTTCTACAACAAACTAGTTGTTCATTTAGTCGTACTTTTGTTTCCAATGTTGAAAGAGGTTTCAAGTTCGATTGAAACCTCCCCTCCCCTATCTAATGGGAATGGTTTCCGTGAACTATATTTTGAAGTACAATTTAGTTTTTATTGTGTTATACATACATTTTGTTTTTCCTCAAATTATGATACTTTTTTTTTGGGGGGTACAGTAACCATCATCCTGTTGATATCAATCATTCTAACATGGATTTGACATGGAAGCAAACGTAGGACGAGAAGACAACATGTACAATTATATACTGTCATGTTCAGATGGAGGCCATGATTTGGTTATTCTGTACTTTTTTGTTTAATATTTTGGAGTACACATATATATATTGGATCAAAATAAAGTCTATTATTTCACAGCCAATTAATTATAAAATAAAGAATCTCCATGTATTATTGTATCTCATGAACTCTCGAAGATTTGAACCCGAAACCTATCCCCAAGAAGAGTACCTAATGTTGCAATAATAAGGAAAGGAGAGCAAAGAATTTATAAGAGACAGAGAGAGTACAAGAGCAGGGACAGTTCATAAATTTTGTTGCCTTGTTAACTAGAGAACAGTGGCATGTGCTCAAGAGAAAGGTTGCTCTGCATTATATATGTTGATCCAAATTGCTTATAATTGCATGCTATGACTGGTTTTTTTTTTTTTTGTACTTTCAGTTGTCATCTTTCATGGCCCCAACAATTCCTGTTCATGTCTGAACTAGATTACATCTTGGCACTTTCAACTGCTTAATATATATGATTGGTAATAAATTATGTTGCTACTTGGCTTTTTTGAGGTAAACCCAAAATGATATTGTTCTGGAACTGAACAAAACCCATAAATCATATTTTCATTGTCTCAAATCTAAACAAATGGAAGACTTACTAAATCGACTGCTATGGTGTTTGAAGGCAACCATGAAACCATGCATGGTGTTTAGAATAGACACCAATTTTTTTCAAAATTTTATCTTGTTTGGTGCTTATTTTCAAATCTAAAAGTTCAGAATGAGTTCATTTGAAGTAGAGCATAATTTTGGATTACCAAAGAAAATTTTTGAGGATGAATTCTCTCCAAAATGGGAAGGATCATGCAAACTTGCATTTTCCGATTTCAATTTATGAAAGTTTTTGGGCAATTTTGTTTTCTTTCCAAAAATTAATCTTTTCTTATCTTGATAATTTTATTTATTTAATTTTTTTAAAGTCAAACGAGCAATATAAATACAATAACCACAAGGGCAATACAAACACCCACAAAGGGGTTAAAACCACTACCCGAGAAGGAAAAAAACAGCATATATGTCGCCACCGCCACTACTGCAGTCGCTGCCGCCGCAGTAGGGATAGGTCAAACACCACAAAAATTGTTGCACCCCAAAAACATACAACAACAAACAAAAACCCCAGATATTCGAAGAGAGAAAAAACGAGGGGTTGAAAGGGAAGAGGGAAGAGGAAAAAAATAGAAGGGTAAAGGGGAAGAGAGAAGAGAAGAGGGGAGAGAGGGGAGGAGAGGCCGAGACCACCTCCCCCTTTGTTTTAGCACAGAAAAGAGGTTAGGGTTCGTGTTTGAGTTTGGATTTGAGAGCGTATTCAACGCACTATCCTTCGAACAAAAAAAAAAGTACTATCTGGATAATTTTATCAAGTCGTGATAACTTTCTTGAAGATCAATAACACAAAGTAGAAAGTCGAGTAATATTGTAAGAGATCTTTCTTACCCTGGGAACATGTTTAGACCCGTACGATTTGCAGCTTTATTATCTGGGTCCATTGTCAGCACAATGCGATAAAAATCCCATAATAAATAAAACTAAATTTCAATTATGCAATGTGCATGGTTAGGGCACTGCAAACTCATGTGGCCACTTGTCTCTGTCGCTAAAATTTTCTAGATTGATCTGGTTGAATTCTTAGCTCCATCAATCAATTGTTTTGTCCACTTCTTTACTTGGTAAATGTAATCAAAATCTTAAGCGCATGTTTAATGACCATTTCAATTTTAGTTTTAGTTTTTATTTTTTTGCACTATAGTATAGAGGAAAAAGAGGGAGAATGGAAGACAGAATAAAAGTGGAGATGAGATTGAGAGCGGAGGATGGGAAGGAGGAGTAACAAAAACTAAAAACTGAAATCTATTTGAAATCGTTTTAACTTTTGTTACTCCTTCCTCCCATTCTTCCCTCTCAATCTCATCCTCACTCCCGTTCTTACTCTCATTTTCCTCTATACTCTAGCACAAAAAATGAAAACTAAAAACTAAAATTGAAATGATTATCAAACTGGCCATAAACAATTTAGTTTGCTTTATTGCAACTACTTATTTTCTTATTTTATTCTATTTCTATCTCACTCAGCATATATATCCTTTCCTTATGATCATTCTTTTATATAATCATCAAATGCTTGAAATCCAAAAGAAGAAACGAGTAACATTGTTTCCACTGCTCAACTTAGAGAAGAGAGAGAAGAAAAGGATGAATGTTAATTATAATATTAAATTTCTCTCTTCTTTTTAATTTTTTAATTCAATATATAATATTATCTTTCTCTAGTAGGAATCTCAATTATTTTCTGCAGCTTTAGATCTTACACTTTAACAGAATCTCTCTCTATGCGCAATTTGGGATTTTCAGATCAGAGATTGTTCATATATATTTTTTTTCTTTTTCACATAAAAATTTTAATTAATGATGAACAATATAATTATATCAGTATAGTTTGCAGCTCATTGTTTCTTTTGAACATCCATGGAAACATTGCACAATTTACTCTGTCTACGTGTATTTAAAAAAATTATATTTGATAACATCATTAATCAGTTTATTTAACAATATTAATGTAAATGTCTCAATGTTCTACTCAACTTGTTGTTCTTAAAACGAGACTTAACCTATGTTCTCCATCCCTCACACCATATATAATGCATGTACAACCAGTTTGACAAACAAAATGGAAAACGAGAAAAAAAATATTTTAGAACGTAGGTACTTATCTTTTTTTTCCTTCTCTATAAAGGTAGAATATATAGGAAATTTTGTGGTACTACGTATTATACCATAAGTGAATGACGGATTTATACTTTTGGATATATCAATAAATATCCACCCATATTATAATACATGACCGTGACCGTATTATTCCAAACCATAATTTAAAAATATATGTAATCCCAAATTATTGGCTATATTTAGTACCCAAAATGTCCGGACCATATAAATCTTTGCAAATATATACTATGAGTGCAATGAAAATGAAGGTGAGTTACCCCTTCAGCTCTCGAGAAAGGAAAATGAATAATGGCATGAAGATATACCTTTACGGCTTTTAGCTCCTCTGTACCATATAAAGATAACATTGCAATTGCGAATGCTGAGATTGCCCACACCCCTATGTCTCAATACATCTACAAGTTATTATTTATTTTTAAACGAAAAAAAAGAATAAGAAAAGAAGAATTTTTTTTTTAAAATTTATATATATATATATATATATATATATATTTTTTGCGAAAAGAAGAATACTTTATAGTCAAAAGGGCAAAAGCAAAAATCCAACATATATGATACCAATATGGCAATCTGTCGAAGAGTGGAAGGTTGCTATATAATATTGTATGTATACTAACTTCCAAAGCCAAATGTAGTGGAGAAGACTGAAGAAGATGATATTTGGTGCGTGAAAATACTGTGACCCATATTATATATGTATGTATATGTTTAGAGGACAGATATGATAAGAGAAAGGGGCAGCCACCTTGTTTTAATATTCCATTCTATCTTCACCTTGTTCTTGGTGTTTTTCCATTGGTTTGCTGCTACACCATGTGTGTTGGTAAGAGAGAGTTGGGGATATCAAAAGGAAAAAGCGACCCCAAGTGCAGTAAACTATATAATACACTAATAAAAACTAATCATGGCATGTTGTCCCCCAAAAAGTCCTCCATTTTCTTGCATGATCTTCACATTCTTCTCAGTGTGCACACAATGAATATTTAATTAATTTAATATCAACATTTATCATATTATTGATAGAACTTCTGAGTGAAATGTAAATATTTAATTTTAGAATTCCTTTTAGAAATTGCTAATAATTAAGAGAAAGTATAGAAAATAATTTATACTGTGGTTGTGGAGGTAAAAGAAAGGATCATAGCGTTGCCTCATTAGCAAAGCTAGCAATTTATGATAATTATTGTTGGCATAATAAAGAAGCTCCCATAAAGCCAATGAGAGTTGGTTGAGTTGGTAAGGATCGTTCTTTTCGCTATGAAGATCTAGGTTCGAGTTTCATTGCCGATAATTTCTCTTAATGGGTAATCTTTAAAAACTTAAAAAGAGACTAAGACCCCCTCTATAAGTCCTCAAAAAGGTCTTGATATGTCATGATTTTGAGATTGGGTAGCCTCCCCTCCTTAAAAAAAAAAATCTACACATATATATATATATATATTCCATATTCAATATCTTCTGGATTGCCTTAAGAAAAATCTTATCTATATACGACAACAATTTTAAAATAATGTGTGTATATATTTCTTGTGACACGTAAGTCCAACCAAGTGGTTGGGTGATTGCGTATGTTATTCATAGCTACAGGTGCCTAAATCGACCAAGCCATCTAATACTAGCCTTTTCAAGCACATTGGCTGTAAATAGGAATTTAAGCGTTCAAGCCCTAACGGTTGACGAATGTCACCAAACTTCACCCTCGAACAGAAAAGAGCTCAGATCCTTCCATTTGGTCAGCTTCCATATGTAGGGTAAACTAGCTAGGGTTGTATATTGATTCGATATGATTTGAGTTTGTATCACATTCAACTTGTTTTTAGCTTAATTCAAACTCATTTCATTAAGCATGTGCGGGCTAGGTCAGTTTGCCAGGCTAGTGAACCTACCATGCTGCACCCAAATTCGAATCCATCTCCTCATCAATTATATCTCTATATGCTATAATTTTCTCATAATTCATTAATTCTTAAGTCTAGTTGAATCGAGTAGTGTGAAGTTGAGTCGTACCAAGATTGAAGCTTTGAGAGCTTGACATTGCGTACGAACTGAGACAAATCAAATCAAACTCAAACTTTACTCATAGCACGTACGAGGCAAGCTAAATTTTGGAATATTTGAGCCAAGTTTAAGCACAAGTACGATCAAATTTGAACAGTAACGTACATGTGTGATGCATTCAAAAGTTGACTGAACTTTTATTGATTGATCGAAGGACGATATATCTTGATCCAACTTCCAGATTTAGAAACAAATTTGACTCCCCAATTTACCTCAAGTATATTCCTATTGCTTAGGCTGTACTTGATTGATTTTACCTGAATCACTAGCTAGGCCGGTCCAACTCAATCAAGACACGTGCAACACCTTCTTCCATTCTCCTCTATGATAGCTCTGCATGTCTTATTGGATTGCCATTTTTAGGTAATAGAAACACGTACAACCAAACCTATAATGGCAATCGAAATCAAAACCCTTGAACATTTTTGAGATTGCCTATGTGTCACAATGTCGAACTGAGTTTGGTAGTGTGATTTTAGTGGCTGTGTATGAGTTTAGACATTCATCATGACTTTATACCTACAGAAAGAACCTATCTCACTAATGGAAAAATAAGTAGTCTTTCGATCTGACTTCTCTTCTACTTGTATATATGAGGATGTGAAAGAGTGTCTGTAAAATGTCAACTATATATGAGGATGTGAAAGAGCGTCTTTTAAATGTCAACTTCTTTTATGGTATCAGAATCCAATGTGTGACGGCTACTTGACATTATTCTTTTGTGTACTCATTGAATTATAATGTTTTTTTTTCCTGCCCCGAAATCCATTTTAAAAGTAGTTTGTCTCATGCTCTGAAATCCTCATCATCATCACAGAAAGTGACCATCTTATCTCACACGACACGAGAGAACTAAGAAATATTGCACTGAGTTGTCTTATTGTTTATCTTACTGGTTAAATGGTTTCCATTAAGACAAACCGATTATTGAAAGATGCTCCTTAAAGGGATACCTTTTTATTATTTAAAGAAAACTTTAACAAAATAATGGAAAAACAACATGTCAGCTTTAATTAATATATTAATCAAGAATGGAAAATCAAGATGCTATATCCCAACAAAGATTGAAGCAAAAAGCATCTTGCTTTCGTGATACATTTTATATGCTAAAAGTTGAGTAGAGTGTGGGGGCAGTTGCAAATCTAGTCTTCCATATTCAATAGTTGCTTGCAAACTCTTGGAGCTTTCAATCATACAATACAAAGCATCAAGACTAAACAAAATTTGCTTACTCAAATGGGGACAACGGAGTCTTGAAATCAATTGTTGTTTGTGAGAATGTGAAAGCTTAATAAAAATTCTCTCCTACTCTATACCTATAGCTAGGTGTAAATCTCTCTCTCTCTCTCTCTCTCTCTCTCTCTAGACAAACACATACATATAATATAGGACCTGTGCATATACAAAACCACACACAACCCTATACATACAGAGAGACACATGACATGAGAATCTTCATACATATAATGTCATAAAGCTCCCTCTCCATACATACAGAGAGACACAAACCCATGACTCTTGTTTTGAACCCTAGCCGCCATCATGGGCAATGACGATTTTTTTCTCACCCGTGAGGGTAGCACCACCGAATTCGCTTCTCCTTCTCAACCGACTCACACAAAATTGGCTGCTCAGATGACCTAGTTCTTGAAAATATAGAAACAGAACCAAAAACATACACAAAAAATTCCCACAAACAATATTCTCTCATATTTTAGTATGGTATCAGAGCCTAAGTTTTTTTGTAACATGTGCTTGTGTTGTCTTTGTAATTGCATTGTGTGGACCCCATTTGCCTTTTCAGTCCCTTATATGAAATAAACAATGAGTAATTCGTAATAATATGAATTCAAACTCCTTATTTTGATTTTCATTACAAAATAGTAAATATACCATAAATGTAAAAGTCTTCCGTTGTTATTCACACTAATTAAGAGTGATAAAAAAAACACATTGATTGGAGGAAAATGATGTCCTCATTATATATAATATAATCTGACCGATCTCTCATTTTGTACGAAAAGAAAGAAATTCAAAAAAGCAGAGAAGACGTCTGGCTTCTTTTGAGACTGTTTGTGTACAGAAGGTAGGACTAGGAGCCTAGGAACACAACAAAAAGTTGATTCAAAAGCTTTCTGCCGGTGTAAGAATTCTAACGATGGTGGATGGATGCCTCAGCTTAATATATATTAAAACAAAAGCGTTGTAAGTTGGGATACTTCTGCTCACTGTCCTAAGTGTACTTGTACTACTTCTCATGCATACAACCTTTTGCTAAAAATAGAAGTTTGTATGCACATTTACAACTCTCAAGGAATTCTTCCTACTTTCAGGCCCAAAAAAAGAAAAGAAAAAAGAATACTTGCTAGTAAAGTTGTTCCGGCATGTTTCAGTCTGACATAGATACATGCATGCATGCAATGCATACATACATATTTGATGTATAGTTGTCGGGTAAACATTCTTATAATCATTTTAAGAAGAGGGAAGTTTCTCACGCACACACTTTGGCAATGAGAATTCGAACTTGAAATAATCGGTCTGCAAAAATTAAGGTACTTTATAAGTTTCAGACTGCTAAGTGGCGAATATCATACAAAATTTACAAGCCACAGAGAAGATAAAATTTGACATGCAGATAGAATGAATTGCAACTGAAATGGCGTGAGATGGGTTAGCAAGGTTGGTGAATTTGGTAACCGTCGTATAACGACCCGACCTTGGCATGTTTGTAGCACGTGAACTGCACATGCATGTGGAGTGAGTATATATGCATGTGTTGTTGTGGGTGTCTCACGAGCACATGTCCCATGTATGATATTGATGGTCATATCTCATGAGACATTATACATGGCCAGATGGGGTTGGGGTGCACGCATGACTCATATATGACATCATAATTAAAATATCATTGTTTATTAGTGTGCCCACTGCCCATGCCACGGCAACCACAAAAAAGAAAAATAAAAAAACAAAAAACTAAAAAAAATGTCGAGGGGAGAAAAAGGTAAGAAACCAAGGGACAAGGGAAAAGATTTTAAACCACAGGAACACAAACGACCCATTATTAGGCAATGTTTTGGAACACCACCTCTAAAAATGTTCGTTAGCATTAAAGGTGATGGATTTTTAGGAGCCCCAATTGGGGTCGTATGGGACAAACACCTACAAATCTAACCGCAAAAACCAAAATAAACTTTACTACTTTTCTTGGAAATGACCAATTATTATATAAGTGAAAAAAAAGCATTAGACCACTCATTTCATCTCAACCTTTAATTTTTATTTTGGCAGACACAATTACCCCTCCAAAAGGGAAAATTTCAGATGGAGACTTCTTTGTCATGTTGTAAGATGAGTAACTGACAACCCAAGGCCACTACGATGACTTACTCACAATGAGGGGCAGAGGAGGGTGGAGAAAAACTTAGCTGCAACGGGAATAACATTATTTTGCAAATTTTGATCAATAATGTTATGTCATGTGGAAATGTTGTCATGCATGTCATAGCTATATTTCAGCTTATGATCCCCAAAACAAAACATTGAATCCTGACTCCACCCCTGCTGACAACATTTCTTGAGCAAAAACGTAACATGTACATTCCAAAATTTAATCATAAATAAAAATTAATATAATTTGTTATGTTTCGTCTGAACAATAACTAGTACCTAACAAGGAAACCCCCACTTAATTGGTCAATGCCTTAATGATAAAGAGAATTCTAAAGCACAACATTGGGTCCCCTAACCACCATAGACAGGAGAAAATTTCATCAATTTCAAAAAGGGTAATTTGGTCATATACGACACAAAAGAAAGGGCTGTTGTGTAGTGAAATAGAGATGAGGACCAAGATTGGGGGGAGGAGGTTCGTTGATTTAGATGTTTTTCTACTTGAGGACAAGACAAAGGCACATGGAGAGTGGGAAGTGTCTTCTTTTCACCGAAACTCCTTTTGGTTTTGAGGGGGTTTAAGTTAAGATGTCTTTAAATCCCCTCATTCGGTTTTATTGTTTATACTACACTTTCATAGTTGTAGAGGCCAAGATGGTCCTTTTCATTTTTGTTCTTTCTCTTGTCCAAATGCGTAGCTCAACATGCACCCTTCGAACAAAACGACCGCCCTCTCCAAACCAAAACATTACACTCACACACCGGAAAAACTGGAAAAATTTGTATGAAGCAGGAATATCACTGTTTTGCTATTCTCAATCACAGATTGTCACATAGAAAATTTATCATGTGTTGCATGTCCGTTTTGCTATTCTCAATCAATCACATACTATCACATAGAAAATTTATCATGTGTTGCATGTCCTGATTAGCCGAAAATAGCAAAATTGTATTACCCATGTTTCACACAAGGACAAAATAACCCATTAAGGCAATTACATGAACTATCCACAAAGGAAGACAAAAAAAAAACACCCAAAAAAGGAATTAATACATGAACTTAAAATTCACGAACCTTCTAAAATACATGAAAAAAATTATTTTAATTTATGGTTTTATATACTTTTCCAAGGTATAACTTTGTTTTGGGGTGGAGGGGGGGACTTGGCCAAGTTGTCGCTATCTTGTCCGCCATCTCTATATAAACTCCCCAAACCTTATCTTTCTTTTATATCACCATCCTATGTTTTCAAACAACAAGTACTTCCACCATTATACTTGTTTCTAACCACATCTCCTCCAAAAATCCTCAGCACACCCTTAATTTTCTTCTAACCACACAAACACAAAACCCATCTTCTCTCTGCTGTAATTTTCTCCAATTCAAAAGAAACCCTCTTGATCAACGAACTTATATCACCCACCACCACCACCATGCCTGCAAGACTCTCTGATGCCTTCAAATCCCACCCTCTCAATCTCCAACTGAAGCACCCAGATTTCAGCTCATTGCAGGAGCTTCCGGACTCCTATGCATGGAGCCAAAACGATGACCAGTACCCTTCTTCTCCGGGCTCATTTGGGGCAGAGCAAGACTCTGTTCCAGTCATTGATCTCTCTGACCCCAATGCCCTTAAGCTCACAGGCCATGCATGTCGAACTTGGGGTGTCTTCCAAGTCACCAACCATGGCATCCCGAGCAAGCTTCTTGACAACATTGAATCTGCTGGCAGAAGCCTTTTCTCTCTGCCGGTTCAGCAGAAGCTCAAGGCCGCTCGATCGCCGGACGGCATTTCCGGCTATGGCTTTGCTCGGATATCTTCGTTTTTTCAGAAGCTCATGTGGTCTGAGGGCTTCACTATTGTTGGCTCTCCACTTGACCATTTTCGTCAACTTTGGCCCCAAGATTACAACAAATTCTGGTACTAATTTAATCACATTAATTCAATAACCTCATTCTTAATATTTTATTTATTTTAAATTTGTTGGGGTTTTTTGGTTTTTGGGTGGTGAAAGTACTATGGCCAATGGCCAGTGGCCATGTAGGCAAAAGACCCATTTTCTTTACAAAACGCAAGTTGCAAAAGATTACAATGAGAGCCATGGACCCACCGAGAAGATTTGGTTTGTGAAAATATCCGAAAGATTAAATCTACTTGTTATAAATGTTTACTTTGCTAACCATCCATCATAATAGCATCCTTGTTTGTTATGTATTAACAGTGTTTTGATTTTGATTTTGCTTGTTTTTTCAGTAATATTATTGAAGAATATGAGAAGGAGATGAAAAGGCTTGCCGGGAGGCTGATGTGGCTAATGCTTGGCTCACTAGGTATATCCATGGAAGATGTCAAATGGGCTGGGCCAAAAGGTGACTTCAAAGATGCATCTGCTGCCTTACAATTGAATTCGTACCCGGCTTGCCCGGACCCGGATCGGGCCATGGGTTTGGCAGCACATACTGATTCTACCCTCCTCACAATCCTTTACCAAAACAACACTAGTGGCTTGCAAGTCCTCCGGGAGGGCACCGGGTGGGTCACGGTTCCGCCATTGCCCGGTGCCCTCGTGGTGAACGTCGGCGATCTCATCCATATATTAACTAACGGGTTGTATCCGAGTGTCCTTCACCGGGCAGTGGTGAACCGGAGCAGACACCGTTTATCCATCGCTTACTTATACGGACCCCCGGATAGTGTCCAAATCTCACCCCTTTCAAAATTACTAGGCCCAAGTCAGCCTCCTCTCTACCGGCCAATTACTTGGAATGAGTACCTTGGCACAAAGGCAAAGCATTTCAATAAGGCACTTTCATCTGTCCGCCTTTGTGCTCCTCTAAATGCATTAGTTGATGTAAGTGATCACAACAGCGTAAAAGTCGGGTAGATAAATAAAATTTCCATTTGCTACCAAAAAATTCTATGTAAATACTCTTTTTGGTGTAAAATTATTTTGCAATTGGCTGCCCATGTTTTTGGGGACTCCCATTTCTTGGATCATTCTAAGATAAAAAAAAATTAGACAATACATTTCATTTGAAAAATGATAAATAAAAGATAAAAAAAATGTCCAAGAGCCAAAGCAATTATATAAAATATATTAATTCAAATCATGCAAAGGGGATGCAAACAAGGAGTCCCTGCTGGCTGCTGGTGTCTTTTGTCCTCGGTTTTGAAAGAGATAGAGGGAAAATCGACCAATTTGAATGTTCCAATAAAAGACACATAAACCGACATATTTTGGCCCCGGATACAAAGGAGTATCCCTTCCAATGAATAAGACATGGTTCTAAATAAATAAATAAAGTGCTTAGATGGGGCTTCGAAAATTTAATGGGACTAAAAAACCCCAATCCATGAAACGGGTTTGTAATTCCAGTAGTTAAAAGCAGTTATCTTTACATTCGAGATTTCGTATTCAATTTTTTCCTTGCTCAATATCGCTTGTATAAAAAAAAAAAAAAAACTCACTGATTGTTACCCACAAATCGATAATAAGTTAAAAAATAAAACATGAGGCTATGAAGCAATGATTGTAATGTTGATCCTGAAGAATATCAGGCCAAATTTGTCGCATTGTGATTCACTTTCTGTGTGATTGATTTCAATAAAATCAGAATGCCAAATTATTTTGTGAGGACATAGTTTATGTATTTTGTCAGGCATTTCTATGCACTAAAATTGTCCTCTGAGTTGAATGGAGCTCATGGCATTGCCCTCTGTCACCACACCACGTGCTTCTTGGCATTGGCTGACATTTAACCCCAAGCAATTGGTCCTCTCCCTATCATTTTTTTTTTTTGGACGAATCCTCCCCCGATCATGTTCATGGGATATGCATTGAGGCAGTTTTTACCTTTACGACTTGTTTCTTTTCTATTTTATTTTTTCTCGCGTCTCTGGTTAGGGAGCTGTTTGTTTGTTTCCTCTCACCTTCCTTTTCTCAATTAAACTAGTTTGTACAGTTGTGCATATATAGGACACTACAACTTAAGAATATATCTCACTTAGCTATTTTGATCCACAAATATTTATAGCTAATAAGAAACCATGTTTGTTATGGATAACCTAGTTTGGGTTTTACTTGATAAGCCTAAATGCTGACGGATTAATATATTCCACTATCTTCATGGAATGAGCAATTTTTACTTAAGAGCATCTCCTACAGCCTCTTCAACAACTTTGAAAGTCTAAAATAGGTGAGCCACATTAGAAAAACTCTCTCAAATAGTCTCTTCAACTTCAATCGTTAAAGCTGCAATCTCTTTCTCTCTCTTCAAGACTGGTAAATTGACTTTGGCTCTTCAAACATTTAATTGTACTTTGGAAAACAAAACCTACCTTGAAAATGTTAAAAACATGCAATTTTTTTTATTTCATATAATAAACACATAGACATTTTTCATATGTTTTCATTCTTTTTCAAGATATTGCATTAATTTAATTGAAGAGTTTGCTAGAGCAAAAATTATTCAAGTAGCAAATAAGGCTTTTCAAATTGCCACTTAGGTCAACAAACTTCACTATGAAGAGTTTTATTTCCTACTATTATTGAAGATGCTCTTACACTTACAAAATGCCGGGTGCAGTTATTAATTATTAGAATGCCGTAGTACTTATGTTCACTCCTCACAATACTCAGGCAGAAACAACGTACGCTTTGCTGCTTGTTTTGTCAAAGCAAAATGATTGTGCTCCTCTATTTTTGCATTCAAATCAAATCATTGATTAGCTGGTTAAATCTTAATCTAAGATTTTATGAATATGAAGTTTCACTAAAATTCATTGCTATACCATCGATGTACCATCATGCATGATTTTCAGGTCATATAGGTTCAACTTTCACATCCCCTCGTCACTTGACTTTAGCCTCTAGTTAAATCAATATTTACTGTTTCCTATTGGGAATCTTATTTCGTGTGTGAGAAAGAAACTTCCATATTACATGTTGTATATACCCCTCTTTCTTTATATTTTACATTACAGATGACTCGAGAGATACATATAGAAAGAGGCATACAATTATTTTTGTGCGTGGAGACGGAAATATCAAATGTGTTGTTTAGGAATTTGTAGTTTAGACGGAAATAACAACTCAAATGTTTTAATTAAGGTTATTAATATTATTAGAAGATGCTAGTTATTGTTGTGACATTGACACTATGGACAATTGTGGATTACTAATTGAAGTAAACTCCATGATATGCGTCAAATAAAACGTCTAATATACTTCTTTCCGTGTGTGTATTCATGAGTGTAAGTTTTTGTTGAAAAATGCTTGGCTCTTTACTTGGAAGAAATAATTTATCGTCGTAGACAAATTCCAATTTGACATGCGTACGTAAACTTTTATTTTTATAATAATATAGTCTAAGACTGCGATAGATCGAGATTCTGTAGATCAAATTGTTGACAATCTATTTTCGCTTTTTTAGAGGATTAGAAGCCAACAGCAGGCTAATGCCAAGAAGATAATTGCAATACATACACTAATGTCTTTTCCAATGATTAAAAAACTTTTATACCTCAAAATCATGAAGCTAATATATCAATGAGTCTGATTGAAATAACACCGAATCCAGGAGGGGCTAGTCACTTTATTTAAATCAAGAGAAGACACACTCATAAATAAATGTAGAATCGATGGTATGATTGATTTTACTTCAACTGAAAAGGATGCATCAACAGGACGTGATTCTTCTGCCAGTTGGTACTCAGAATCTAACAAGATATGCATGAAGAGAGAGAGAGAGAGAGAGAGAGAGAGAGAGAGAGGATGAACAAAGTGAGACCTCTCAATTTAAGAATTTTAAAATAAGGCAAATGAATACAAATGAATACAAATGAAAGAAGAATGAAAAGAAAGCAGATCATTATTAGTCTATGAAAATCTGTGTGCATTCAGAGTTTCAGACTAGGTTCAAGTTGCGATAATTTAGTTTATTTATTTATTTTTTCAAATTGATGAGAGCCATTCAATTTTGATGTCACCACGGTTGATGATTACAACTAATTTATAATAGCGCAATACATAGATGCACCCTCTTATCCACCCCATTGTGAATAACGATTCACTATACACATGTCATAATTGAAAATATTTGTTTTCTAAATCACCATTTAAACGTATATCTTTTAAAACTTAATCAAATGTATCGAACAAATCAATGATTCTGATAACAAATTAAGGTCCTCATGACCAACCGTCTATTTAGTTGGATGACTAAACGATCTTATAAAGAAGGGCAGGTTTAGTTATGTTGAAGTTGCCCTGAGGGCTGCATCTAATCTGATTTACAATGCATTGCAACTATCTACCACATATACCCTTTAAACTTTTGCGTTTTGACTCTCTAGTGCACCCATCTAAGCCCAGCTCTAGCATTTATATATATAAGACCATGTAGTCCTCTTTTATTGAGGGATTCCTCAATAAAACCATCTATTTTTCACATCTTCATTCGGAGATCATCCTTGCAAAAAATTATGTAAATCGAAAATCATTAAGGCATTTGTTGAAGAAAAATGTGAACCTCCCAATATAATTTCACCACCACTAATTAAATAATGGGATTTTATTATTTTAGGTTTGACCCATTCGAGATGCGGTGTCTCTTAATTACAATCCCTTGCTTTAAGGGAACACCTTTTGATTCCATCATAAAGAAACAGAACGTGTGTGTTTGGTTTTGCAGCTACCCCTAAGTCGAACCTCAGAGTGCCTACGTATCCCTTGCAGGAATCAAGCCACTCGTAGTTCAAAGAATTGCAATGAATAAATGACTCATTGTGAGGGAAATTTGATTTGAATTGTATTGAGAAATGTTTGAGTGAATTTAGCTGAATAAACCAGGGATTCGATATGGAATTGAGATTTGGACGGTTGCATCTAGATTGAATATCTAGATTGCCTACGTACCTTTTCGAATGGATCAAACCAACGTAGTTCCAAGATTTGGAAATTAATGGGTAAGTGTGGCCCACTAATTCAGAATTGGGAGATTCACTATTATACTAAATATAGGAGTACAAATTATAAAAAGGTCATATATAAAATAGACTTTAAAAACACACCCAAAGCCCATCGAGTCTTGGAACGCCGGCTTGACACTGACCGATCTTGAGATGTGAGAGCAGCCCAATGCATATGAGACCATTCGGTCTTGGGCCATCAAATCTTATAATTTCGTATTGGGCCTGTTGCTGTCAATGATTTGGTAATGAGCTGAATCGTCACAAGCCTTTAGCTTTCTTGGTCACGTCTTCTGAGCTCAAGGCAACAACACACATGGTCTTTCAACCTGCAAACTGAAGTCTTTTGTGACCTCTTGATATGTATATATTTTTTCCTTGAGTCTCAATTTTGTGCAAGTGGCAGGCAATTTATCTCCTTCTTGTAATATAGTAAAGAGAACAAACTTTTCTTTCTTAACTTTATTTGCTGCAAGCCAAGAGAGAAAGAAGTCTTCTTCCTTTTGGTTTCATTTCTTTGAATGTGTGGGGCCCGTCATAGACTTCACCTATTTCTTAGTTGCTTCCTGCATGACAGAGAGAGGCTTGAACCCTTACATGGTGGCTGAACCACCACATCCACATCCATTCTTTTTATTTATGTTTGTCTCAAGCTTGTTGGAATATCCCACTTAATAAATCAAATGTCTCACTTGCAGGTGTTGAGGAAGAGTTCCTCCTTCTTCTTTAATTTTTTTTTTCTTGCTTTGATTGTGCTACATAGCAAAAGAAAGAAACAAAGTTTTTGTTTCTTTCCTTCTGCACATCTCACGTCTCTCCACCACACTCATTCTTCTTGTTTTATTTTGGCTTTGCAAATCTCCACCAAAGGCAAGATAACATGTCTTGCTTCATGTGTAGGACATCAAGTTCTCCATTTAAAAGACAATCCAATTGTGGTGGAATTTGGAATTGCTTTTTGGGTAATCGCATATATTACCACATGGTTTCTTCTTTCTTGTTGATTTCCTTTTTCTTTGTTGTCCTCCTCGGCAGACACGAACAACATTGAACAAGTCTTAGCCATTGTGCAGTTTAAGTAAGAGAAGTCTAGAAAATTCTGGGAATTTCTCTACGTCTTTTAATGGCATTGCCAATCAGTTTTGGTTTTGTGATGGATAGCCCTGTTGGAACTCATTGTTATCCCACATCGGCCAGAGGGCCAAAGAGAAAGTAGTTTAAATAGAAATACCCATCTCTAACTAATACCGATGCCTTTTGTGATAAAACCCCACACCTGAGGATTGTGCAGGTGGTAAAGTGTGGACAATATCGGTGTTGTTGGAGTGGGCCCTCGGCCCGTTAACCTGGAAAGTTTGATAAGCCCATCATGATAAGCAATCCTTACGGAGCACTTATGAATTGAATGTTGAGCACATCCTGGAAGTGTCTGAGCGGAGCCGCACCTTGGAGTAGATTCTTGACTTAATTTATGATGATTGAAATCATCATAGCCAAGAATCCCCATGGGTTGATTGTACTGGATGTTCAACGCATCCTTGGAAGTCTTTGAGCAGAGCCTTGCCATAGATAGATTCCTCACTTTATTTATGATGATAGAAGTCACCATAGCCAGGAATCCTCCTATGTGTTCCTCTTTGTTCATGCGGCTTCTCCTCTTCCCTCCTTCTCCTTTTTATAGAGTCCTTGCGAGAGAGATTTGAGATGGAATAATTCTCATTCAAATTGGATTCCTCCTCCCCTTTATCAGATTATCCTTTTCCCTTATTTATTGAATGGATGATCCCTTCCTTTTCTCTAGGCATAAGATTAGGAACAATTTGACTTCCTGGGTGTTTGAAACTTGTTTTGAAAACAAGTATAGTGTGAGGACCAGACCCACCCAACGTTGTGGGGCTTATCCAAACCCATGTTTAATTTTTTTTTTTGGTGAATTTTTTTTTGTTCAACAACATCTAATTGAGACCAATAAAATCGATGAACATGGTGCTTCAAGAAAGTACTTAATTTTCAATAATTTCATTGAGTGGTCAAATAATATCGGATTAAAGTGATTTTTTCTGTAGAGATAATCTTTGAATGAATATCTACAAAATAGACGGTTTGGATTAGTGAACTACAATGCATAGTGAGTTCTACAAGGGTGTCCCTCAAATAAGCTTATTTGAGGAATCCCTCAACGGAAGCTCTCTGTATAACCCTGATTAACTCAACAATTAGCAACTAAGCACTTTATTTATTTATTTTTTAAAGTACCTATTGCCCCACTAATAATTATAGAGGCATCAACTAACAACCGCAAGGAAGCTAAGGGGGGAGGTGGCCACTGCCCCTCCTCCCCTCCGCCTATCTTCCCCTTCCTCTCATCTCCCAATCTTTTCCCTTCCTCTTACCCTCTCTTCTCCTCCCTTTCCCTTCCCCAAATAATCTAGATCTGTTTGTCTGTTTATTTTGTTTGATTGTTTTTGCAGTGTTCTAGGTGGCTGGTGTTGTCTTTGTCTCGACAGCGGCGACAGTAGTGACACTAGATTGTGTCTCTCATCGACAGAGTTGTGATACCTAGTGGCTGATGTTTTGCCTCTGTTTCAACGACGACAATAGCAGCGACGCTGGTGGTAGTTGTTGGGATGTGGTGCTCTTCTCTACTCTGGGCTGACCAAAGAACTATGCTTGGTCATAGAAGGTTTTCTTTGCTCGGTTCTGAGTTAAAGTGGAGTGCTTCTCGAGGGTCCTTTTATTGTTGTTTATGTGGTGATGTTGGATTTTGTCTCTGCTCAGGAGAGTTGTGATACCTTGTGGCTAATGTTTTGTCTCTGTTTCAATGGCGGCGGCATCAGTGACGCTGGTGGTAGTTGTTGGGATGTGGTGCTCTTCTCTACTCTCCGTCGACCAAAGAACTATGCTTGGTCATAGGAGGTTTTCTTTGTCCGGTTCTGAGTTGAAGTAGAGTGGTTCTCAGGGGTCATTTTGTTGTTTGTTTATGTGTTTCTCCTATGTGTTCTCTCCTGGTTTCTGCTATGGTATGCCTTGCAGTTTGTGTGGGTGTCAAATGACTATGATTTTGCTCATAGAAGGCTTCTTTTGACAACTGGGATGTTCTGCGGTCGTCTCATGTGGGTCTACTGTGTTGGTCTATAGTTGCGGTTCTCGTCGGAGGTCTATGTGTTAGTTTTTGTTTTTGATTTGTTCTTTTATTGTATTGGTCCCAAGTGACCTGAATCAGACTCTCTTGTTAGTCCATGACATGTGTGGTACTCTTTCATCCCTTGGGGTTTGTCCCATGAGGTTGTCCTAGGAAGGTTTTAACGAGGCCACTATATCATGTCGTTCTTTGTACGTCGTTGGTTCTATTAATGAATTCACTTTCTTTATTTAAAAAAAAAGGCTTATTATCACAAAAGGTCCCTAAGGTTTACGAAACTATCAGATTTCATCCTTAATGTTTTTTTGTGTCATTAGTGGTCCTCAAGGTTAGTATGTATGATCACAAATGGTCCCTGCCGTTAGATTCCGTCAAAAACTCCGTTAGTTTGCTGATGTGGCATATATATATATATCACAAAACATCCCTGAGGTTTACACACCTATCACAAATGGTCCCTGCAAATTTTTTAAATTTTTTAAATTTAAAATTCATAAAATTTTGGTTTTATTTTTTAAATTTTATGAATTTTAAATTATTTTAAAATATATATTGTATTTTAAATACACATGACACTATATTATTTTAGATGCCACATCAACAAACTAATGGAGTTTTTAAAAAATAATTTAAAATTCATAAAATTTAAAAATGAAAAAAACCAAGGGTTTAGGGATTATAAATGGTCCTTAAGGTTAAAATCCTTATATAAATGATTTTTTCATTTTTAAATTTTATGAATTTTAAATTATTTTAAAAAAACTTCATTAGTTTGTTGGTGTGGCATATATGTGGAGCCCACATCTTAAAAAATATAGTGTCATATGTATTTAAAATACAATATATATTTTTAAATAATATAAAAAAGAAAACCAAAATTTTATGAATTTTAAATTAAAAAATTAAAAAATTTCGCAAGGACCATTTGTGATAGATGTGTAAACCTTAGGGATGTTTTGTGATATGTATATATGCCACGTCAGCAAACTAACGGAGTTTTTGACGGAACCTAACGGCAAGGACCATTTGTGATTATACATACTAACCTTGAGGACCACGAGTGACACAAAAAAACATTAAGGATGCAATCTGATAGTTTCGTAAACCTTAGGGACCTTTTGTGATAATAAGCCAAAAAAAAAAAAAAAAAAAAAACTATCACACTAAATTTTGGATTGGAGTTTCTAGTATTACTCTAGGCCCACTCCAGTCCAATTCAGTTTTTATTTTATTTTTGAGGGGTTTTAAATGCACCCAAGTATACTTGAAAGAGCTATCCTGTGTAGCCGTGAGGCCTGTAGAATCGTCAATATTTTTGTTGGATGAGGCCGAAGCCCAGAAACACAAACATAAACTAGACATGAGTATAGGTCTGGCCCGAGATGTACTTAAGGCATGCATCGTGGTCCGTAGGGCTTACAATTAGATTTGACAAAATCATGTACGACAAGATAACAGACATGAAGCAAGGGGCTTGTAGTTCAAGTAGTTAGAAAATATTTATTCCTACATCTGAGGTCCTAGGTTCGATTCTCCCTTCCCCTAATATCGTTTGTATTATATATATACAGTCCTTTTCTATTGAGGGATTCATCAAATAATTTTATTTGAGGGACACCCCTTAGGGTACCTTACAAATTTTTTTCCAACGATCCAAACCATCTATTTTTTAAGTCTATATTCATAGATCATCATTGCAAAAAATTAGACAAATTGGAAACTGTTTCGATATCCAATTGTATTCTACAAGATCAATGAACATGATGTCTAAAGAAAGTATTAAAATTTCAATAACACAATTGAGTGGTCAAACGATATCGGATTCAAGTGATTTTTTTGTAGAAATGATCTTTGAATGAGTATCTAAAACATATACAGTTTGGATTAGTGAAATACAATATGGAGTGGGCCCTACAAAGGTGTCCCTCAAGTAAGCTAATTTGAGGGATCTCTCAATGAAAGTTCTCTGTGTATATATACATATAAAAGAAAAATTAGGTATTAGACATAATTAACTTTACTAATTAGTATTTGAGACATTGGGTATTTTGGTTTGGGTTTTAATACCTACAAAAGAATTGTTATTTTGGATTCGGCCAAAGAGGAGGCCCAGATTTGTTGGGCCAGCTTAAAAATAAAAACTTAAAAGACAATGCTACCCTTCCTCTTAAAAAGCCTGGCCCATCTATAAACCTTACGAGGTAAATGACTCTTTTACCCCTGACTGTTTAAACTACGCACGATTTGGTCTTTCTCTTTCATTTTCGTTCGGCTTTGAGGTTTTATAGCTCTAGTTCTCGTTCTACTAGTGGAGCTTCAATTTTCTGGTAGGTTTTCATTCGATTTTCTTCTTTTTTCTGTTTTCGTTTTTCTGCTACGTTTTCGTTCGATTTGCATGCGGAATGACGGTCAGTTTTGGGCAATTTCTATTCTCCTTAGTTCGGGTATTTCGAGCTCAATTTTCTGGCGTGATCATGTGACGTTCAATGCTAAACCCTATCTTCTTCGTTTTGTTTTCAGATTTGATTTTGAGTTGCTGTTTGGTTGGGGAGATTTTTGGCAGTCCTAGGTGTTGAGGTATGAGTACTTTAGAACCTGTTTTTGTTTATATCGACTTATATGTTTTTGGAATTTAGTTTTAGTACTTTGATCGTGGTTTCCTTTTGGTTTCTATTCGAAGTTTTTTGATTTTATGTCATAAACTGTATCTGTTTGTTTCAGTTTTTAGCAGAAACTGCAATGCAGTTTCTAGTTTCATAAACTGCGTTGGAAGTGTATGGAAATGTTACAACTGCTTATGGACTTGAATTTGTTTTGATTTTTTTTTGCAGTTTATGTTTGTTACAGTTTTTTAGCAGAAATTGCATTGCAGTTTTTGGTTTCGTAAACTGACAATTGCTCATGGAGTTAAATGTGTTTTTATATTAGTTTTAGTACTTTGAATATGGCTTTCTTTTGGTTTCTATTCAAATTTGAGCATATGTTTGTCATAACCTGCACTGCAGTTTCATAATTCGATTTTGGACTAATATTTGTAAGTCTATGGGAATGTTACAGCTGCTCATCTACATTATTTACTGATTTGAATTGTTTTCTGTTTTTGTTTGTTGTTTTGTTTGCATTTTCAAGGCTAATGGAGGTTTGTGTTATGGCCAAGTGCACATATAAGTCGGAAACCATTATGTTTTCAATTTCAGAAAAGTCATCCATGGTTGATGTTTCAAAGACGTTGTGTCTAAGGTTTAGGGGTTTGCAGTTGGTTAGTTTCACGTTACGGTATTCGCCGCCCGGTTATTCGAGTTGTTTACTAGAAACGGATAGTGATTTAGACATGATGATGGCATATTTGTAGATATCAAATGCAAAGAGTGTGGATATTTTACTTAAGGATTTATGCGGGATCAGTGAGTATAGTGGTGATTTTTGTGCAAATAAGGAGTTGATAGCATGTGAAAAGGGCGAGTCGTCATGTTCTAGTACTGTGGAAGACATAAATGAATTTTTTGGCAAGTCGAAGAGAGCAAGTGCTAAGCCTTTGTTGTTGAATGAGTGGGAGACGTACATACATCAAGTAGGGCAGAAGTTTGACGGTGGTGTAGAGGAGTTCCGGTTGAAATTGTGCAAGTATGCTCTTGAAGTAGGATTTAATTTTTTATATGCCGGCAATGAGAAGAGGCTGGTGATTTCTATTTGTTCGAATAAGAAGTTGATGGGATGTAGTTGGCGTGTTTATGCGTCTTGTTGTGAAGTTACTGGCTGTTTTGTAATTCAGACGTTACATAATGTGCATACATGTGCGGGTCGGATACGTGAATCCAAAAGTAAGATGATGAGGTCTCGTGTGGTGTCCTCTCTCTTTGTGGACAGAATTCGTGCAAAACCAAAGCTGAAGCTAGTTGAGATTATACACGAGTTGAAAGATTATTATGGTATAGACATTTCAT
Source organism: Prunus avium (assembly GCF_965620075.1). Classification (NCBI taxonomy): domain Eukaryota; kingdom Viridiplantae; phylum Streptophyta; class Magnoliopsida; order Rosales; family Rosaceae; genus Prunus; species Prunus avium. Next base: position 6,348,063 of record NC_142286.1, read on the forward strand.
ACTATCACGCATGGTTTGGCAAAGAGTTAGCTAAACTAGACATTCACGGTGATGAGTCGAAGCCCTTCAATAAGTTAGTGTGGTATGCAGACGCCATTAAGGAAACTAACAGTGGTTCTCTGTGCGAGCTTGAATGTGAAGCTGGAATTAATTGCTTTAGACGGTTTTTTGTATCGTTTGGCGGTTCCATTGCTGGATTTCAATATTGCATACCCTTGTTGTTCATTGATGCTACATTTCTGAAGAGCAAGTACAAGGGGCAGTTTCTTTGTGCTTCGGGAAAGAATGGGAATCAAGGTATGGTTACTGTACTGTATTGAATTTTTGTGTAATCTGCATTACTGTTTTGTGTAATTTTGCTGATATTTTGCGTACTCTGCATTGCAGTTTATGTTTATTGTTTTGTGTAATATTGCTTGTATGTTGTCAATTGTTATTTGAGCATTCATAAACTGCACTGCAGATTTCATTTGTTGCAGTTTTTTAGCAGAAACTGCGCTTCAGTTTCTTGTTTTGTAATTCGATTTCTTAATAATTTTTGTAAGTCTATTGGAATGTTGCATCTGCTCATGAACTTAAATGTGTTTTGAACTTAGTTTTAGTACTTTGATCATGGTGTTTCCTTTAGTTTTCTTTTCACACTTAAGCAGATTTGTGTTCATAAACTGTACTGCAGTTTCCATTTGTTGTAGTTTTTGACCAGAAACCACACTGCAGTTTCTTGTTTCATAATTTAATTTCAGAATAATATTTGCAAGTCTATGGGAATGTTACACCCGCTCATGGACTTATATGTGTTTTGAACTTAGTTTTAGTACTTTGATCATGGATTTGCCTTTTGGTTTCCTTTCAAATTTGAGCAGATTTGTTTTCATAAACTGCACTGCAGTTTTCGTTTGTTGCTTATACTTGTGCTTTTGGTTTTGTTTTGCAGGGTTTTATCCTCTACCTTTTAGAGTTGTTGATTCTGAGACAGAGGAGAATTGGACTTGGTTTCTTCAACATTTGGCTGCTATATTGCTATCGATGGGGAGAATTATGACTTTTTTCTCGGACTACAATCAAGGTTTGTTAAATACAATGGGGGCTATGTTTCCTGGATGGCCTCATTCTTAATGCTACTATCACCTTAAACAGAATTTGATATCGAAGTACCTGAAGTCAGGTTATGGGAAACTGCTCCAAGACCGTGTTATCAATCTATTTAGTAGATACGCATATGCTGTTACGGAGGAGGAGTTTAAAGTAGGAATGTATGAGTTGGTGATTGTCGGGAGTTCAAAAGCAAAGACATTTATATATGATTTGTCTAGAGATCACTATGCCAACACTTTTTTCAAAGGAATGTGTTACGGAGAGATGGCAAACAGTTTAGCCGAGTCATTTAATAATTACAAATTTATAAATAAACCCAATCCTAGACATGTATTTATAAAAAAACCCAAACACTATTTAAACAGAGAAACACATCCAAAATCAACCCCAAAATCAACAATTGTATATTTTTTGGGTGTGTTTATAAATGGGTTTTGAGTGTGTGTAATGATGGGTTTTGGGTGTGTTTATAAAGTGTTTTGGGTGTTGGGTTTTTTTATAATTTCAGCCCCCATTTTGGGTGTTTTAGTGAAACTCTCTTTAATAATTGGGTTGATGTATTTCGAGATATGCCGGTGTTACCTTTGATAGAAGGGATTTGACAGAAATTAATGGTATTGAATTCTCAACGACGAATTGAAGCGAAGATGTGGACAACAATTTTGTGTCCGGAGATGGAAACTAGATTGTGGGAAAACGAGGATGGTGTCAATCGACTTTTTGCTTAAATGTGTTTTGAACTTAGTTTTAGTACTTTGATCATGGCTTTGGCTTTCAGTTTCTTTTCACATTTTTTGAGTAGATTTCTTTTGGATAAACTGCAATACAGTTTCCGTTTGTTGCAGTTTCTCCTTTCCTTTTCCTTTTGTTGCATCTTGTTTTAAGATTATATGACAGTTTAGATGTATAACAAATCTTTTCTCATATCCCATAACTAGAAATATTTACTAACATCCACAAGAATTAAGATACATATTGCCTTAAGTTAACAAAAGACAAATCACTAGAGACGATTAATGACACAGTGGCTGTGGTGTAGGAGTTTTAGGACCTATTGTGCTCGATATTCGTTCATGAAATTCTTGTCTACACTTTTTGGAATGGGCTGTCCTTGTGCAATTTTATCCATGTAGAACATGACGAACATGCCACAATCCAACCTGCAAATGAATAGGAGATTAGTTTTTGGTTTTGAATGATTTTAAATTGTAATGAATAGTTGAGTAGAAACAATTCTTATGAACATGAACTTTGTTGAGCACATTCTGTGTCATCCTCAAATGGAAACTAATATGGACTCTGCTGAATCCAATTGAGAGTGAGTTCTTCATTTGGGGACATGTCCTCAAGTACAGGTGTAGGGGGCTCTTGCTTTTGCTTCACAGGTTTTGGTATTTTTCTAGTTTCTAAGAACGCTTGTCCTTGAGGTTTGATGTATTCTAGCTACCCTTCAACAATATTAACTTGTTTAAAGAAGAAGAAAAAAACAGAAAAAGAAAGGGTAATAAGTGCATTGCAAATTATAATTTTGGTATGAAATTAGGTAGTAGGTATAATACAGAAATTGCATATTGCAGTTTGTGTTTGTGTTTGCGTTGAGAAATTAAGACAAGTTCTTTCCGCTTACAATATGGTGAGCAATGTCAATGCAATTTTCTTCTTTTCTTGCTCCCAACGACCAGAGTGGATTGTAGTGTTTCCACTATCTTTCAAGTTTGTGAAATGCGAGGAGTGTAAAGTGGAACTCGGTGCTTGAAATGATCGGGAAGAAAAGCACATTGCATTTCCCAAGTTTTTCAAGCAAGGGTTCATGCAGGACCCTATGCCAATTTGGCTCTAGAAAGGGTTGCATGTAAGACTGCAAGCATTGAATGGCAATTTGTTAGTATATATTTTTCAAAAACTGTAGTGCAGTGTCTATTTAAACAATTTTGAATTTTGAAAATAATTCTTACCCAAGTCCATGTAGACATGTACTGTGGACTATCTGTTTGCATGGGCCCTATATTCTCCTTCTCTATTTGTATATAGGCCTCAATAACCTGTTTCACATTGATTGGAGAAAAATGGAATTGTTAATGGGTAATATAGGTGGTACAAATAAAAACTGCAGGGCAGTGTGTGTTATTGAATTAGTAGTTTAGACTTATGTTTTGTGACAATTCCAGGTCCCACACAATATCTTTGATATCATGATTCGTCACTTTCTCATCATGGAACCCAAAAGTTATTAGTGCGGATTTGAATACATGAAATTCACAAGATTAGTTTCAGTTTAATTGTAAATAAAAGATGAAAGAATTGTTCTTTTGGGATAAAGATATTACCGAGGTTGAGTACTTAAGCAGTATTCTTCAATTTTGTCCCTGTCCTCTTTTGGAATTTTCTGCCAAACCTTCCTTTGTCCCCATCCTAGTTTTTTTTTTTTTTTTTTTTTCTTTTTTGGCTTTTTTGTGTGTCTTTTTTGGCCTTTCATCTTCATCATCTGATTTTTGCAGACCTACAGGTATCGAATCATGAAGGTTTGTTCCTTTTGGGGAATTAGGGAGTGGATTTGTGGCATCGGGTTGAGATGCCTCTTGTGTTGACTGCAGATTGAAAGGAAACTAATCAGAAACTACAATGCATAAAACGGAAACTACAATGTAGAAAACAGAAACTGCATTGCAGGAAACAGAAAAAAAAGAAGCTTGAACTGCAGTAATTGCATACCTCCATCTTATTTTGTGGATCCTCCTGTGTTGATGGCTCCTCGGAATTGATAAGCTTGAATTGTGGTATTTCTTCATCATCATTTTTTGCCTCCTTTTTTGGTTGCTTATCTTTTTCGTACACATATCAAGATGCTTGACGCCTCTTTCTTTCTCTGTTCTTCAGCCTTTGTATTCTTGATGGAACATCAGGAGTTTGAGCATCTTGCTTTTTCTCTTCTTGTTTCTCTTCTTCTTTGTCTTCTTTGTCTTTTTCTTTCTCTTCTTCTTTATCTTCTTCTTTCTCTTTAGGCAGGTCCCTTTCTATTTCAAAGATTGATGGGTCCGAGAACATTCTTTCAATTTCTTCCTTGTATTTTTCTTGAATCTTCATTTTCTTTGCACTCGTCTCCTAGTCAATGTGAGGTTCCATGCCTTCTAATTTTGAAATCCTTCTTTTTAGATTTAGTATTTCTTGACGCTGAATTGTGGATTCCACTGTCAAGGTAGCAGTCACACATTCTTCATTATCTAATTTGTCTTTGTGTTTTTCCAGCTCCTCTTCCAGCTTCTTTGATCTTTTTTCTGCTTGGATAAATATATCCCACAATTTCGTCATTTTCTTCTCACTGTTTTTATTTATTTCATCCTTCCACAGTTGTAATCTTTTTGGGCAAACGAAGTTAGGATCTTGGCGTTGGCGGTAGTTGATTTGGGCCGTCATGTACTTCACCAAGATGTCTTGAATTGCAAGAGGTTCTTTTCCGGCTGCAATGTCAAACTGTTTCTTTTGTCTAACCTCTTTTAATTCTGGAGTTTCATCATCATCATGAGGTTTTCCTTGTTCTTCTACTTCCTCTACTTCTCCTTGTTGTCCTTCATCATCTTCATTTTGTTTTTTCTGCAAATTGAACATAAACTAATTAGAAACTGCATTGGAAAAAACAGAAACTGCAATGCATAATTCTCTGTTTAGAAATTCTAATTACCTTGTCAAGAGGGTCTCCCTTTTCTCTGATAGTTTATTATTTTTTTATTTTTAATGTTTTCAAAACACCATGTACAATGAGAATGGTTTAGAAACTGCATTGGATAAAATGCAAACTGCATTGTAGGAAACGCAGTTTCTGTTTCTTGCAATGGAAAAGAGAAACTGCAATGCACTGTGTACAGATTTTAATTACCTTCTCAACAGGGTCTCCCTCTTCCCTGGTAGTTTTTTACTTTTTAGGGGTTTTGAAAATACCCTGTACAATGAGAATGATTTAGCATGGATTCACATTCAAGATACATTAAAATAGAACATGCGATAAATTGCATACCTTGATTTCATTTAAGTCCTTTATTTTATTGAATCTTGTGTGGAGTTCCACAAGACTCCATTTAAGAAAGGCAGGAGTTTCTTTCTCCTTGCCAAGGATTGGTTGTATGATGTTTGTCCTCTCACACAGTAGAAACTGCATAGTTCGAAAACAAGATATATCATAAATTAGGTTGGAAACTGCATTGCAGTAATCGGAAATTGCATTGCCTAAAACTCAAAATGCATTGCATAGGCCACTGTTTACTTACCAATATTACAATAGTGCAACCCGAAACAACTCCTATAGATGCTTTTCCTCCCTTTTTTGCCTTTGCTTTTGTGATCAAGGATTCATTTATGTAGGCTGAAACAGCTCTTACCCACGAAAAGCTTGAAAGTGTGTCTAGATTCACACAGTGCTCAACTATTTTCCAGTGCAAAGTGGATGAAGAGTTGGCAAAAAGGAATGTCATGCAGAGTAGAATCAAGATTAGACTGACCACCTGTTTGTCGTGGTCAACAACCTCCTTTTTCTCTTCTTCTTCTTCTTCTTTAGCTTCTTTTTTTGCTTTTCCTCTGTTCGTTTTCTTCTTTTGCTCTGCCTTGGCCTTTTCTTTTTTCAGTTCGTTTGCCAAGGCAATTGTCTTTTGCAATTCTTGTTCTACCATGTTTTTTTGATGGTTTTGACTTTTCTCCAAAGTGCCTTGTTCTGAAGGTAGCAATGTATCTATCATTGCCAAGTTTGACAGATTTTCCTTCGCTTGGCAGTCCTAGAATCTCAGTCATTGCTTTGCCTGTGATCTGGAATGATTTGGTGCCGAATTTGAAGGACTTTGTATCTGGATCAAACTTCTTAAGCAGCTGTACTATGTTGAGGTCCGACTTATTCAAGTGAATTCTCTGGTGATAAAACAACTCAATCAAGTTCCATAAAGGGGTTTTCTTGAGCAGCTTCTTCTGCCTTTCATTAAGTTTGTCTTTAACGTTTGTAATGATGCTATTGAAAGCATTGACGTTGCACCGAAACTGGACATAGTCCAGGTGCTTTGCTTTCCGATCATAGGTTGGCTTTGATTTTATCTTTTGAGCCATCATTTTGATTCTTGGCTTTCGTTGGTTTTGAGCTTCCTTTTTTTGTGGTGTCATTTCTTGCACCATTCGTGATATGAAACAATAAGGGATACAAACACTATTAGGACAAGTGGAGATAAACTACAAGGAAGAAGTATAAATAGTTGAGCAGAAAATAGAAAACAGAAACTGCAATGCAGTTTGTGGTTCATTGCATTGCATTAACGCAAACTGTGTTGCATTAGTAGAAATTGCAATGCACTTTGTAGTTCATTGCATTGCATTAACGCAAACTACAGTTTCCATTAATGCAATGCAGAAAACAGTAATATTTGATGCTCTTCCTCTTTTAAAAGGAGCAATCCAAAAGGCAAAACATAATAGACATATAATAGGAGTAATCCAAAACACATAATATAACAGAAAATATATATAAACTTGAAATGAAATGGTAAGATCAGCATAGTCAAAACAAGAACTGGAAACTAAACCGGAAACTGCATTGCAGTTTCCGTTTTCTTCAGTGCAAAAAACAAATATATTTGATGCTCTTCCTCTTTTAAAAGTAGCAATCCAAAACCCAAAACATCATCAAACATAATAGAAATATGTAATAGGAGAAATCAAAAACACAAAATTTAACAGAAAATATACATCAACTTGACATGAAATGGAAAGATCAGGAAAGTCTAAAGAGAGAATGAAGAATCAGCTTCGATCGTTGGTGGTCGTTGTGGTGGTCATCGTTGGTGGTCATTGCCGTTGGTGTTCGCCGTTGATGCAAACGATCGTCTATGAGATTTTGGGGAATAGTGTGGAACTATTGAAGGCGGTTTCTCAAGGTGAAGATGAAAGGTTGCGCGAAGGGGTTAGCATTCAATTTGAGTAGATGTCGTTTCTGGTTAGGTGTTTGGTGTTTTGATGTCGTTTTGACAGCTGTAAGTGTTGGTTTAAAACTAAATATTGGAATTTGGCATAATGGCATATTTTGTAATTTTGATGTTCTTTAATTGTATTTTGGTAAAAGTAGGTACCATATTTTGGCTTTTGGCTTTATCCTAATTAGCTGAAATTGGATTCCTATTTACCTAAATAGTAAACTATATTGTGTGTGAAAACTAAAGCTCCCATATATATATATATATATATATATATATATATATATATATATATATATATATATATATATATATATATATGTAGGGCTGAAAATGGGTCGTGTCATGTCGGGATAATAAACGTGTCAAGAATGCTCAACCCAAACCTGACCCATTCAATAATCGGGTCGTGTCGGGTTCGGGTTGCCTTAAACAGGTTATTAAATAGGTTACCTGGTTAATACCTATTTAATAAAAGTGGTAGCAACTAATAAAGCAACATCGCTATGTACAAAGAACTATAAACTTTGACTATCGTGATTAAATTTCATAAATAATAACATGCATGTTACAAAACTCATAGTTGAAAAAATTTAAAGAAAAAAAATAGAGAGAGGAGAGAAAATATAAGGAAAAGAAAGAAAAAGAGAGAGAGAGAGAAGAGAGAAGAGAGAAGGAAAAGAAAAAAAAGAAAAAAAAAGTTTGCAAAAGAGGTGGCTTCCTTGAAAGCTCAGGTGGCTGACTTGCATGATGCCTCAGGTGTCTCAAAATGTGAAAAAGAAACAAGTGATCCATAAATCGATGTATGCATTAACAAGTGATCCAAGATTCTGAGTATACAATCAATTTTGTTTTGAAGCTTATTTGTGCTTATTTTGATTAAGCTGTGTACTTATTTGTTTTTGTGAGATTGATATGAACATAAACTTTGTAAGATGATGAAGATTTCAATTTAAACTTTTTTATGATTATATTATTTGTTGTTAATTGGGTTTTTTTAAAATGAATTGAGGCGATTTTTTATGATTATACTAGAGAGAAGAGAGAAGGAAAAGAAAGAAAAAGGAGAGAGATGTGGAAAAGAAAGAAAAATAAAAGAGATAGAAAAAAAAGAAAAAAAGAAACATTATAAATATCAAAAGGTGGCAGGTGCATAAATTGTTGGAGAGAAATGAAGGTGGCAGGGGTTCGAAACCCCTTGTGTATGTGCTGAAGTCTATATTTTTCTTCATTTTTTCACGAGTTGGTAGGTATTACACGGGTTGACACGACCTGTGACGCGACTCATTTAATAAACGGGTTAAACATGTATTTTAGCGAGTTGGTGGGTTGACCCGAAACCCATTCGTTTATAAACAGGTCAACAGCGGGTTGACCCGAAAATTACCCAATTATTAATTGTACGGGTTCGGGTCGTGTTTTTTCCGTGCGGGTTTCGAGTCGTGTAACGGGTCGTATAGGAAATTGCCACCCCTATATATAAGGGGGCATATCCGTGGCATTATGTTTTTGACACAAGTTTTGACATAATTTTTGGGCCATTAAAATAAACCTCACATGGCAAGTAGTTTTAATTTTTTAAAATACAAATGATTTTCTCTCCCATAAAAATAAAAGAAATGGTTTTCTCTCTCCTCCCTTTTTTCTTGGAGACGTAATCCCAACTGCCTCTTTAATATCAAATATTTATTAAGGTGTAATAAATAACGAATTCCACCAAAAACTAAGGGCCCAAATCGTGAAGAGTCTCTTCAGTTTCCCCTTCTTCACACACATGCTTATGCATCCATCAATTCATCTTCAATAGTTTTTTCTTTTATGTCAAAGCAATTTCTCCTATCTCAATATAGATATTGTATCATCAAAATGTTGGAGCACACACAAGATATTTCCTCCAACTCTCAGTCTATCTCTTTGGGGAAATTAATCAAATTTCAAGTCAACTTCAAATCATAGTTGTAGCCAATTTTTGGAATGGTATAGCTACCAGTCATAGAACTAAAGAGAGTAGTTAGCTGATTAGATTAGTTTGTCATTAGTTACTCTTGTAAGTAATTAGTTAGAGTTGTTGTAATAGCTTGTAAAGGTGGCTTTATCTATTGTATAAAGTAGACAGGTGTTAAATACTCTTCTGTAATCTCTTCTCAATTAATTAATGAGAATCACAATTTCCTTTATGGTATCATATGCCTTTTCGATCCTCTCTACCTTTTCTTCCAAACCGTGATTTTCTCACCAACCAAACAGTGATTTTCTCATCAACCAAATAGTTTTTTCCGCTCCAGTTCTCTGATTTCCATGGCTTCTGAGACCAATTCTTCTTCTTCTTCTGCGCCTTCTCTCTCTCTCTCACATCGCCTTCAACTCCTGCTTTTGCGACTATTACTGTTCAAAACATCGCAAGCATGGTTCCGATCAAGCTTTAAGCTGGCAATTATTTGTTGTGGAAGAATCATTTTCTTCCTGTTCTTCGCAAATACAAGCTTCTTGGCCTTCTCACCAGTGTTGATCCATGACCGTTGAGGACAGTTGTTACCATTACTGGTTGCACTATTGATAATCCAGCCTTCGATATGTGGTATGGTAAGGATCAATCGCTCATGATCTGGATCATCTCCACTCTCTTGATAGATTTGCTATCTTATATAGTCGGCATTGAGTATTCTCGTGATCTCTGGTAGATGTTGGAAAAGCATTTTGCTGGAGTATCTCGTGCAAATGTTCATCATCTTCGTCAGCATCTTCAGAATCTTGTCACGGGGGATCTGTCTATGGTTTCCTATCTGCAACAGATGAAGGAAATTGCCGATGGCTTGGGCCATGTTGGTCAACCACTAACTAATGATGATTTGGTGGCTTTCATTCTTGCTGGTCTCTCTGAAGAGTATGATTCCTTCGTCACTTCTATTGAAACTCATCGGGAGAAATTTTCCTCTGATGAACTTCACGGTTACCTTCTTGGTCGTGAAGCGGCTCTTCTGTAGCGCAAACTCCGATCCAATTCCATTGGACCTACCGAACCGTTTCATGCTTATGCCGCCACTCTTCGTTCTTAACAGTACTTTTCTCACTCGCGTGGTTCCAACAACTCTAACTCTCAGCATCGAGATTTTCCTCCCACTCGTGGTCTACTTTCGTCACCGCCTTCCAATTTTACCCTAAAATTTTCTTCTCCTCCACCATTTGATGCACAAGTGTTTCACAGCCCCAATTTTTCTCGGAATTCGAGCCATGGGGGTGGTAATTCCAATCCAGGAGGTTCTTCTTCGTTCAATTCTGCTGGTTTTTCTTCTGGCTATGTTCTCGTGTGTCAGTTTTGCAACAAGAAAGGTCATGTTGCTAACACTTGTCGTAAATTGGGTCATGTGCTCAATGCTTCCGGCAGTTCTTTATCTTCTGGACCATTTACTGGATACTATGCTAATCCACAATCTGCTGCTTCCTCTTCTTCTTGGATTGCTGATTCTGGCGCTACTGCTCATGTGACTGCTGCCAATCAGCACCTGCAGAATTCTTCTCCATACACTGGCTCAGACTCTTTGCAAGTTGGTAATGGTAATTGTTTACCAATTTCTCACATTGGTTTTACCCGCATACACACTTCTTTTGCTATTTTTACTTTAAAGGATATGTTACATGTTCCCTCTATTAAACACAATTTGTTATCGGCAAATAAGTTTCTTCACGACAACTCTTGTTCACTATTGCTCTATCCTGATTCCTTTACAATTAAGGACTTAGCTACGAAAAGGATGCTCTTCTAAGGTCTCAGTGAGGATGGAGTCTATCGACTTCCTGCTGGTACTGCTGCTTCTTTTTCCTCAAGCCCTTCAGCTGCTTTTCCGGTTAATAAATGTGATATCCTCACTTGGCACAGAAGGTTGGGTCATCCTCACTTTTCTCTTTTTCGCAAGATTGTTAGTGGCAATCATCTGCCTGTTAGTGGTGACTTGTCTAAGTCCTTAATATATTCTGATTGTATGGTTGGGAAAGCTTATAAGCTTCCTTTTGTTAGTTATGCACATAAGTCCACCAAGCCTTTGGAGCTTGTGCATTTGGATGTCTGGGGTCCCAGTCCTATTGTTTTAGCTCTTGGTTATAAGTACTATGTTTTGTTTCTGGATGATTACACTAAATATGGCTGGTTGTATCCTTTGAAATATAAATCAGATGTGCTTGCTACTTTTAAAGTGTTTAAGGCCAAGTTAGAAAACTTGTTGAACTCTAGGATCAAGATCTTGAGGAGTGATTCGGGTGGTGAATACTTAAGTATTGCTTTCCAATATTTTTTAAACACAGAGGGTATTGTGCATCAGTTGAGTTGTCCACACACCCCTGAACAGAATGGTATTGCCGAACGAAAGCACATGTATATGGTTGAGCTTGCTAAGACACTGTTTGCTTGTTCTTTCGTTCCACATCGCTTTTCAGTGGATGCTTTTCAAACTGCCTTGTATCTCATCAATTGGTTCGCCTTTACTTCTTCTGCACAGTCTCCTTGGGAATTGTTGTTTAAACATACTCCAAATTATAATACTTCGAAGGTGTTTGGCTGTCTCTGTTTTCCTTAGTTACAACCATATAGTTCCTCAAAGTTAGATCCTAAAAGCAAGCCTTATGTCTTTCTTGGATATAGCTTAAATCATTCCGGTTATAGATGTCTGCATATTTTTACTGCAAAGCTTTTTATTTCAAGGCATGTTCTTTTTAATGAAACATATTTTCCTTTTGCAACCCAAGCTCCCCCTGTTTCATCTTCTCTTATCTCTGTTTCTTCAGTTCCTATTTCCCTTACTTTTTCTTTCTCTATTTCTCATACTTCTCCTTCCTCTTCCCAATCTCCTAGTTCCATTTCCCCTTCTTCTAAATTTGTTAATTCCTCTCAGGAACCAATCCTTCCTTCTCTCCCTTATAAGGAATTTGTAGTTCCTTCTTCTCTTAATCGTCATCCTATGGTTACTTGATCAAAAAATGGACAAGTAGGAACCTGACTCAAGAGAAGAAGAGTTCGAGACATGTCAGCAATGTGACGGTGCTTGCGTTCAGCAAGGCCATTCTGTTGAGGAGTATGGGTGTAAGAAAAGCGATGATGAATTCCATAAGAGGAGCAGAGTGCTTGAAATGCCTCATTATCATATTCTTTGCCACCATCACTCTGAAATCGTATAGGAAATAGGCATCTGATCTCCATTGCCAAGGTGAACTGTATCATGACCATTGTATAGGAGGCGTTATTGGAGAAGGCTTGGATTCCCAATCATATGTGTGCTTGCACCTGTGTCAGGATACCAAGAAAGGTCATGCAGAGAAGGAGTGGTATAAGTGGGAGCAGGTGAAGGAGTGGTCTACGACTGTCCTGCAATCTGTAATCCAGCGAATGTAGTGTGCAAGGAGTTGGGTACATGTGGACGGGCAAACTGAGAGAGCATAGGACATGTTGGAGCAAAATGACTGGAGCCATGGCAGAGCTAACAAGAGGCAGTAGGTGCTGTACCCAAAACACCAGGAGCCGAGGAACAAGAACCAGAGTTGTTTCGACGACCATTATTCCTGTGGTTCCAATTACTGTGCCTGTTATTGTTTCGTGAACTAGAATTTGAGAAGGAAGGCCGGGAAGCACCCTAGGAGGCAAGCAAGGCAACTGGCTGAGAGGAAATGGTAGGTTGATGACTGATCGGTTCATAATTGTATATTATTTCTTACCCTTCTAGCTTATGATTTGGTTATGTTTTTGAGTTAAACTTGTGCTTTTAATCCTTTTTGTGTTTATCTTTCAGTTAATTGAGCTTTAGGTAACAATGATGGCTTTGGAGAACATAATTCATGCAATTCAAGCATGTTAAGGCCTAATTTGGATGAATTGATGAAGAGCTTAAAGACAAATTCATTATGGCTACAGCCCCCTGCCAGTCCAGTTCCGTAGGTCATATTGCAAGCTTTGTTTCAGCAACCTACATAGCTCGGATGAGGCCACATTCTTCATGAAAGTTGCTCCAATTGGTGTGTACTATAACATATCCAAAATTCAGCCCCATTGGATAAATCTGGAGTCCGTTACCTAGCAAACACAGAACCATGCTCAGGATGGATCTTATCAGCGCGGAAAATGAGTTAGCAATTTGTTTCGGCCTTAACTTCTTCCTCCGACCTTGGATTGGCCCAAATAACATATGGCTGGAAAGAAGACATTCTGAACTTCAATTTAGAGTGCTTAAAGTCCTAATTTGATTAAGAGAAGCCCAAGTTGTAAGCCCTTGAAGTTGCTGGTCATGCTGACCTCAGCATGTGCTGGTTGGATGCTTGGTCATGGTGAGCTAGGTATGAGCTATCATTTCTGGTTGGAAGCTTGGTCATGGTGACATGAAGATGAGCTAGGGCTGCTGGTGGGATTTAGTGGTGAAGTGCATCAACCAATTCAAGATTTTCTAATACAAGTGCATCACCCATTTCAGATTTTCTAATACAAGTGCATCAACCATTTCAGATTTTATAATTCAAGTGTTGTATGCATTAGTCTTATTGAATTCTGATTTTCACTTCCCCTAGGCCTATAAATAGGGAAGTTCTCTAAGCTTGTAATAACACCCCAAGGGGGGGGAGCTCTCAAACACTTCTCTAGAGCTCCCTTCCCTTCTCTCCCTCAAATTCTCTTAGTTTCTCTTTCTAGTTTTCAATTGTTGTAATGAAATCTTTTGTGTTGAAATTTTCCTTAAGTTTTTCTTAGTTCCACTTTACTTTTCATTATGTAAATTCTTTTCTTTAGTCTCAAGTTTGATTAGTTTCCAAGTTTCAATTATGGTTCATGTTCTTATTCATTATGCTTATAAGTTAATATGCTAGTTTGAATGATTGATCACCATTAAGGCTTGCATGTTAGCTATCTTGGTTTGAATTAAGAGTATACACCATGCTTTAATTCGAATTGAACTATGAATAGGAAGAGTATGTATGGACATTCGACAACAGGGATTAGATACATGCTTGGTTGTTTAAATTGTTCTTCTATGCTTAATGGGTTCCTAATGCTTAATTTTAGGTTAGACAACAAATGATCAAATTAGGGAATTAGGAACACAAGGTTATGACCACACACCATGGCTTAATCATACATTAGCTAGAATCAATCCGTTAATCTAATTGAACTTAGGAACTTATCTGCTTGAGTTAGTTATTTTCTTTCTTCCTTGTTTTATTTATTTCCCTTCTTTTTCATTTCTGTTTTGTGTAGGGAAAATGAATTGAATCATTCAATCACCAATCCTCGTGGGATCGACCTCGCACTTACATACGCTATACTACCGAACGGCTCGTGCACTTGCGAGTATCACAAGTTGAGGATGCAGCTGAATCCATTTTGGTGCAGCTGTATCTACGCAACAATGACGAGACTCTTGAGTCAGAAGATGAGATCGTAGAGCACTGAAATCAGGAAGACTATCTAGGCTCTCAAGAGCTGTCACCAACATTTCGTACTCATCACCAAGGCCTCGGAGAACGACATTAACCAAGTCTGTATTAGAGATTAGTTATCCTATGGAAGCTAGCTGGTCAGAAATCGATTTGGCCTCCAAAAGATAATCTGAGACAGATCTAGTCCCACGAGAAATCTCATTAAGAAGACGTCGAAGAGGAGAGGAGTTGGCAGTTGACTTCTGAGTGAAGTATTTGGAGATAAGAGACCACATGGAGGCAGAGGTTTTGTAGCCAACTATAGAAGCAAGAATGGGTTATGACAAAGTAGGAGATAGTGTACTGACAAGAGTCTTGTTTGTGCGAACCCAATGATTATAATCGGGAGAAGAGGTGGCTGGACATAGATGAGTGCCATCAACATATTTGAATAAATCTTGTCCAATAAGGAAGGCTTCAACCTGAAGATACCACAAAAGATAGTTATCATCATTAAGCTTCACCGTCACAAGGTGGGTGATGTTGGGGAGAGAATAAGTGGCCATGGCAGCAACGGTTGAGGCAGTAGCGGAAGAACTCATCTTAGAGACAGAGGAAGGGGGGTACTGTGATTGTGGTGGTTTGAATATGATGCGACAAATATGGAATGGTTGGGCAGCGATGGTGCGAGGCCTTTTAGGTGTTGTGTGACAGGCTTGAGAAGAAGAAAGAAGAATAGCGATGTTCCCAGAGAAGAGAAGGGAGAAAATAGATACCCAAAACCCTAGGAAAGAATTTGCTTTGATACCATGTAAGTTTGTGAAATTTGAATTATTGTGGTGGTTGGAATCTGATGCGACAAATCTGGAATGGTTGGGCAGCGATGGAGCGAGGCATTTTAGGTGTTGTGCGATAGGCTTGAGAAGAAGAAAGAAGAATGGTGTTGCTCCCAGAGAAGAGAAGGGAGAAAATAGAGACCCAAAACCCTAGGAAAGAATTTGCTCTGATACCATGTAAGTTTGTGAAATCTGAATTATTGTGGTGGTTGGAATCTGATGCGACAAATCTGGAATGGTTGGGCCGCGATGGAGCGAGGCCTTTTAGGTGTTGTGCGACAGGCTTGAGAAGAAGAAAGAAGAATGGCGCTGTTCCGAGAGAAGATAAGGGAGAAAATAGAGACCCAAAACCCTAGGAAAGAATTTGCTCTGATACCATGTAAGTTTGTGAAATCTGAATTGTTATTCTTCTCACTGTTGGAGGAAAATATATGTATAGCAAGCTAACATTACAATAGGAAATATATAAAGGAATTCCTAGTCTATAGGGATTGACAATTAATATAGTTGACTGGAGAGATATAAATAGTATATACATCAATTAGCTATAAATCAGGGATGCTGTCTAACAGTTACTCTTGTAAGTAATTAGTTAGAGCTGTTGTAACAGCTTGCACAGGTAGCTTTATCTATTGTATAGAGTAGACAGGTGTTAAATACTCTTCTGTAATCTCTTCTCAATTAATTAATGAGAATCACAATTTCCTTTAAGAACATCATTCTTAATCATGAATGGTGATTCAAATTAAAGAAGTTCTAAGCTCATCTAATTGGTAAAAGTGAAGGTTGATCAATAGAACTTGCCTTCTTTAGAAGATAATCAACAAGTGTTGTGGCATCAAATTTTCACTTTGTATTCTCTCTCTATTAAAACGATAAAAGTTCTTAATGAAAAAAAAAAAACAATAATAGTACAAATTTTCAGATATGAGAATATTTAAATTCCTAAATCAAACCCTCGAAAAGAGACGGAGGTCTTTTCTGGTTTCATGAAAGAGAGGGAGGGAGGAGACTCTTGTTGCAGATAGAGAGAGAAAAAGAGACCGATCTTTTTCCGTAAAGCCAAATACATAAACATTATATTATAAATAACATATAAATAAATTGGAAAGCTTTTAAGGTATAATGAAATTGAAGAAAACAAAATAATAGGTAAGTAAAAGGAAAATAAATAATAAATAAGAAGATGGGTTTAGTACGGTGAAGCACGTCAAAGACGCTGTCCTAAAGCCCTTGTAGCCTTCCTACGTGAAGGTACTGATGGTCTACAAGACTCCAAGATACGACCCCTTGTACACAAACTCAAGATCCATTATGAGCACGTTCATAGATGGATATGGGTATCCAAGTCACAGAACCATTGCCAAAATAATAATATAAAGTAGAGAATATATATAAAAGTAGAAAAAGAGAGAATTAGTTTATGGTGGTGATTGTGGTATGTGATATTCTGATGGTGTATTGTGTGTGTTTCAAATGTGAAGGAGGAGTGGCCTTTTATAGGCATCCAATAACATGTAACCTTCACCAACCAGAAAAGTTCACCAACCACAAAATGAAGGCATTCACCAACCATAAATAAAACCTGAATATTAAATATTTATAACCCCCACAATAAATAAAATAAAATAGCAAAAATAAATAAATAAATAAAACAATTAAATTTTTAAAACCTTTTAAAATTCCAACATGTTTTTTCTGGTTCATGAAAGAGAGAGAGATGTGTGCGAGAAAGAAGAGAGATTAACAAGAAGAAGGGAGGAGAGAGAAAATCGTTTCTTTTATTTTTATGAGAGAGAAGATAAAATTAATGATTCTCTAATTAAGAAATTAAAATTACTTCCCATGTCAGGTTTAATCTCAATCATTGAAAATAGAGTAATCTAATGGCCCAAAAATTGTGTCAAAACTTGTGTAAAAAATATAGTGCCATGGATCCACCCTATATATATATATATATATATATATATGAAGGGTCTAAAGCCAGGAAAAAGAGACTGGAGAACAGAGATGGCAGAAGACATGATAATAAAAATTAAAGAGTTCAAAATAAAATTTGGCTAAAGTGTAAATGCATATAATTCTTAATTCATAAATAGCATGAATAAAAATGTAATTAATCTTGAAATTAGAATGTGAAGGACTATGATAACTCAAGAAAATAATGCTTAACTCAAAATAGTGAAGTTGTAAAACTTACAGAAATCCTTGAAAGATTATTATTGAAGGCACTCAGCACTCAAATCTTACAAGTGTTTTCTCAGGTTTAGTAGTATGAGAGAACTGAGATAACTGAAAGAAAATTACAACTTGAGGAATACAAATGACTTGAGGGGTTTACTTATAGAATTCTAAAAGCAAAAGATTCCAAAACGGAATCATGAAAATGTTTTTACATTTGCTTTTACTCTGGGGAAACTGCTTTAACTCTGCTTTTACTTGTCGGGGAATCTGCTTTAACTCTGGGGAATTTGCTTTTACTCTGGTAAAACTGCTTTAATTCTGCTTTCGACCGCTTTAGCTGGAAGACTAATCTTCATTTAAATCATATGGGTCTTGACTGTCTGGATAGTCTGCCCATATGAACTTTGGTGTAGAATCTCTTTGACTGAAAGATTGACTGGGCTTTTGACTGGAGGATGACTGAGATTTGGGACTGGCATCATCATCATCATCATCATCATTCATATGGGTAATTTGCTGCAAGATTTGATTAGCTAATTCTTTTAACTTTGATTTGGATCTTCCTTCGATTGGGATGGAAGAGTGGGAACTACTGGGAGAAGTAACTTTGACTGGCGCCTGGAAGGGCGGAAACTCTGTATTAACTTGATAAATAATTCTGTCGATTCCAAACTTATCTCACCATTTTACTGCAAAATGTCGAGATAAATATATATATATATATATATATATATATATATATATATAACGTATATGAAAAATTACACTTGGATCGAGCCTTATTGGCCGGGTCAATGTTCATTCATAACAAACGATAGTGACATGTTATCTTTGTGAAATACGCTTATTAGTAAGTGTTTTCTCTATGTTTTGCTTGATGTTTTTTATAAATTGATCTACAAGTATCTTTTAGATCATACTTTCAAGAAACAGATGCGACCATTCTTATGATTAACCAGTCCAAAAGATATCTTTCCAATAATTAACTGGAGCTTGGAGGAATATCGAAACAAGTAGCAGGCTTCATACTTCATACTAAACCACCACGTGTAAAACCCCTTGCCAACAAAGTCGTTGTAGTATAGCGGTAAGTATTTCCGCCTATCACGCGGACGACCCGGGTTCGATCCCCGGCAACGGCGTCTTTTTTGTTATTATTATTATTATTTGGGAATATATTTCTTACTATTTTTAAAAATATAGATTGTGGAAAAACAAAATTGTGCTAAAAGCCAACAGTACAGATATATCAGATAGATCAACCATATATAAAATTATAATACAATAGATATACATTATTACATACTGCCACTTTTTTTTTTTTTTTTTTTTGAGAACACATATTGCCACTTATTATATTACACAAAGAAAGAGATTGATTGAAATTGCAATTTGCTAATTAGAAAAGGCAAAGTCTTGGACACCACAATAAGTCTTCAAAGCAGAGTGAGCTCTCTGCCCAGCCTCTGAATAATAGAACCCGAGAAATTGAACATGATCAAAGGGCTTAAAAAGCAAAGGGTGATCTTCATCCACAACCTCCTCTGGAGCTTTTATTATGTAGCCTTCCTTAGGGATAGAGAACAATCCAGTTGAGTACCTAGCCTCATTTCCACTCATCATAACCCTATGATATGGAGAATGCAGCCTCCCATTTGTCCATGCCTACAGAACCAGCACAATATCAACATTATTTTTTGTCTTCTTCAAACTTACTAATTTCTAGAGGAATTAATGTGCATGTAAATTGAATTGGGAGGAAGTGAAGCAACTTACGTAGAGGGAATCGCCGATCATGGCAATGAAAGAGTCCGGTGAAGGCTTGACATTGATCCATTTGCCATCTTTGGTTTGTACTTCTAACCCATCAACTTGGTTTTGGTACAAAATGGTGACAATGTTCTTGTCTGTGTGAGCATTTAGCCCCAACTTAGTCTCGTTGGTTTGAGGTCCCTTATATTTCATCACTCGAAGAAGGTAGTTGGTTGATTCTAGGTGTTCCTCCAAGTACTTCTCAAGCCCCAAGCTCTCCAGAATCATCCTCCTGATGATTTGATCCAACTCTGAAACTTGCTCCGAGAAGGATTGTATAGTTTTGCTGCCACCAAAATTATAAAAAAAAAAAAAATTAGCTCCAAATATTTGATAATGAAATTAATGGTAATGTTCTCTTACCAGACATTTGATATGTTATATGTGTTGTTAGATTGATAATCAGAATCACATAATAAAATATATGTGATCAATGATTCAAATTAACATTCTAGTAACATAACATGTCAGACTGTCTGATAAGATAAATGAGGAGAAAGAATTAATGTTATGAACCAAAAGCTTGGGTTTCCTTGAGGCCACAAGGTGTTTGTCAAGCTTTGAACTTGTTCATAGACGTTGGCATCATCAACCCCCATGCTCTCGTAGAGTGGCACCATGGGATACTGCCCAACATAGCCATGGTAGGGTTTCTTGGAAACGTTTTGCAATTTGGTTTGCAAAGGGAGGTCGAAAAGCTCTTCAATTGATTGAAATATGGACTTTCGAATGTGTGAAGGGACTTTGTTAAACAATGCCTCGAAGCAACCATACTCTTCGAGTGCATTGTGGACTTGGGCTCTCACTGTGTTCCACTCTGTGGTGCCTGGAGTTAGGCTTTGGTTGGAGAAATCTATGATGGGAAGTCTGAGAGGTGTTTCTGATCCCATTGAGATATGCTGCTTTGGTTGATAGAGAGGGAAAAAGGATGCTGTTTTGCCTTGAGTTTTAGATGAGCTTTCAAGTCTCGACTTAATTGGCCTATTTATACAATTTAGACGATTGAATGTAAGGGGATGTGATATGTCACGCTGACAAACAAAGATTATAAGGGTATATTTGATGGGAGTTCAAAGAAATATTTAAGAAGTATTTGGAAGGAGGCACCGTACAGTCATCACTTTTTTAAAACAAGATAATGTTACAAAATGACATTGACAGCTGCTAAAAAAAGAGAAAGAATTAAGCGCAAGCTAAGGGCC
The DNA here is from genome assembly GCF_965620075.1 of Prunus avium. Taxonomy (NCBI): domain Eukaryota; kingdom Viridiplantae; phylum Streptophyta; class Magnoliopsida; order Rosales; family Rosaceae; genus Prunus; species Prunus avium. The sequence goes on from NC_142286.1 coordinate 6,368,523, forward strand.
CGCTAGGTAACCTCTTCAATTTTATTTGTATTTAGCGTTTTAATGTTAGAGATAAAGAGAGAATATATGGAAGAAATGGTGGGATGAAGAAAGGTTTGGCAAAAAAAAAAAAAGAAGGGTAAATAAAAGATGATTGTGTAACAACTACACTGAATAATTACTCGTTTTAAAAGCCAATTTTGTATGTGGATTATGTGAGAATGTGAAGGTGTTGGGCTACTTTCCCCCATTGCCAATTGGTTTTGGGGTGGAACCTCAACTTCCTTTAGACTAGTCTCATGTCTTTCGTAGTTTAAATTTAGGTTGAAATTGACTTTTGAAACTAAATAAGTAGAAGTGACAAATATGAATTTTTTTTCAAGTAAGCCTACCTAAAGAGTCACAATAATAAGTCTCCACTTTTATTTTTTGAAATTTCAATACAAATATGATATATGTCAGGTATATAAGAAAAACTTACATGAAATTGGCACGTACACTCATTCTCTATATTTCATTCACAAGGAAAATATACATCTGTGATAGCTAAGTTTTTTTCTTTCATTATATACAGATATATAACAGAGAGTTTTAGTTGAAGGATTCCTCGAATAAGTTTATTTGAGGGACACCCTAGTATGCCCCACTATGCATTGTATTTCACTAATTCGAACAATCTAATTTTTAGATATTCCCTCAAAGATTATCTCTGCAAAAAGAAATCAATTAGATCCGAAACCATTTGACCACTCAATTAAATCATTGTTGTTATAGTCTTTAATTGAAGCAATGTGTTCGTCTATTTTGTTGATCCGAATTAGATGCTTTAATGATTTTCAATTTGCATGATTATTTACAATAATATATATTATAGACAATCAAAAGTGTGATTAGGTAAAATGTCACTGAAAAGTGTGGTCCTCAATTTCTAAAGGTAACATACGATATCTAACAAGAATATGTATTAATTATATGCATATTTTTAGTATTTTCAAAACATTTCATTTTGTGGTCCTCATTTAATTATTGTTTGTCTATTTGCGTGTTAATTATTATTATTTTCGTCACAGATAAGTTGTCACCATATTCAATATTTGAGGCAGTATATAATAACTAAAAAAGAATGAAGTTAGGCATTGTTAAATGCTAGGCGTACTAATCATATAACAATATATACTGGAATTGAAAATGAAACAAATTCAGAATATTGATGGTCCATACATACATCACTACAAATCGGCAGGTCTACAGCAAAAAATCTCAAGTTGCATGCGTGCATGAAACAGCTGGGGAAGGCAATTATCAGAAGAGATGATGCTTGGCAAATACAAAATCACTAATTTAAATTTGTACAATGAGTTACCTTTTTATATCCAATTCGTTTTAGTAAAATTTAATTTTTTAGTTAACGAGGTCTAGTCTAGTGGCAATGGGCATTGATTTGCAAATTAGAAGTCTCCGGTTCGAATCCCTACGGCATCATAGTTGTGTGTGTGTGTGTGAGAGAAGTCCCATCTCCCTTATAGTTTAGACTATTGCTTGTACTAAAAATAAAAAATAAAAAGTATTAAAATCTAAAGAAAAAAAAATCATATATACATTTATGTAAAAACAGTCATAGATGCCAATGCGGGGTTACCACAGTGACTGTGGCCCTCCTCGTTTCCCTGCTTGACAAGCAGGATTGAAACTCTGTAATCACTGTATTTCACGAGGAAAAAGAAAAAGAAAAAGAAGAAGCCATGGCTGGCCTACTGGGGCCACAAGCCCATCCTAGGGAAGTAATTTTAGAAATTTGAGGCCGAGCCCAAGTATCCTTGGACCAGCTCTGCTATCTTTTGCAGCTATGGGCCGATATGTACTCAACTCAAGGTGTGCATCATCTTCCATAAGGCCGACAATTAGACCCCGCAAACTACACCGAAGAATGTCAGATCAAGCCTGATGGGGTGAGTTCTTGAATATAAGCGGTAATTTAAACTACAAGAGGGTGAGTCAGTGTTCATTCACAAAAAAACGTTACTTTGGTTCTTTTTTCTTTTTTTAAACATCTTTCAGTCTACTACTCATTCTTCTTATGTGTGAATTTTGGGAAATATTTTTGGGCATTTTCTATGCAATGTGTTTGAAATAGTTTTATCGTATTATTTCTTTATGATTGTTTGGTAATATTTATTATACTTTACCGTTCTAGAACGGGGGTAAACGGATGACACACAACACAACACGCAAAATTAACAAATAAATTTAAGTTCAAATATTTGGACACTGAAAATTAATGGATCGACAAAGTGATTAAATTGATCAACAACACAGTTTTGCTTCCTAGTGATTTTGCCAAATAGCATAGAATCATATATATACTTTAGGAGGTGATGATATTTAATGAATTATATCATTGCTCATGTTAAAGAAAATTTATATATAACTTGTAGATCATACTTCTAAGTTCTAACAAAAAAAAAAAAAAAAAAAGAAGAAAAGAAAAAGCGGCCATTCTTGTTAAGATGATCAACCAGTCCAAAACATCATGACTAGTACCCGGTTGTTGTCGGAGAAAGTCTCTACGTATGATGACTTGAGAACAAAAGTCGTTGTAGTATAGTGGTAAGTATTTCCGCCTGTCACGCGGATGACCCGGGTTCGATCCCCGGCAACGGCGCACCTTTTATTATTATTTTTGGCTTGTTTAGTTTCGAAAATTTTACTCTTTTGCCGACAACCTCGTTAATTATAAAAAATGGATAAAAAGGAAACACCGTGTGTATATTAGAAAACAAAATATGTGAATTTGGCAAACTGCCACTTTTAGCTAGCGGACTGCCTGGTGCCTAACTGGCAGGGGTTCGAAAGCACTTTGTGATTAGGGCAAGCCGAATCCCAATTGGGAATTAATCCCACTATTCGGGTGTGGGGACACCTCATAGTATTTAACCAAAAAAAAATGGGGGCGGGCTGGGGGTTCATATAAAAGTACAGATAAATGAACCATATATAACATCATACATTATTACAATATTGCCACATTATCATATAAAGAAAGAAAGAGATTTATTGAAATTGTAATGTGCCAAGCTAAGTAGACAAGGCCAGGTCATGGACCACAGTAAGCCTTCAAAGCAGAGGGAGCTCTCTTGCCAGCATCTGAATTACAGAAGTAAGACAAGAAATCAAGCTTTGAACGTGGATACAATTTTTGTAAGGGTAAAACCGTCAATTTGGATACAATTTTTCTCTGAACAACGAAATGTTACAGAAATACTAAATTGAACATGTGCGAAAGTTGGAGGACCAACACAACTCAAAAAAGAGTTGGATGACCAAAATAAAATTTCGGTATAAGTTCAAGGATCATCAGGGTTCAAATCCCACCCTGCATGTAAATGGAACTCGGAGGAGGTAAAACAACTCACGTAGAGTAGGTCTCCGATCATGGCAATGAAATAGTCCGGTGAAGGCTTCACATTGATCCATTTGCCATCTTTGGTTTGTACTTCTAACCCGTCAACTTGGTTTTGGTACAAAATGGTGACAATGTTCTTATCTGTGTGAGCGGGTAGTCTTAACTTAGTCTCGTTGGTTTGAGGCCCCTTATATTTGATCATTCGTAGAAGGTTTGGTAGATTCTAGGTGTTCCTCGAAGTACTTTTCAAGCCCCAAGATCTCCAGAATCATCCTCCTGATGATCTGATCCAACTCCGAAACTTGCTATGAGAAGGATTGTACAGTTTTGCCGCCACAAAAATATAAAAGTTATAAACCTTTGAACTTGTTCATAGATGTTGTTAATTTGAATTAAGGGTTTATGAACCAGAAGCTTGGGTATCAAGCTTTGAACTTGTTCATAGACGTTGACATCAATATAGTGCCACCATGGGGTGCCCAACATAGCCAAGGTAGGGTTTTTTTGGAAACATTCTGCAATTTGGTTTGTAAAGGGAGGTTGAAAAGTTCTTCCATTGGTTGAAATATGGACTTTCGAATGTGTTGAGGGACTTTGTAAAACAAAGCCTCGAAGCAACCATACTCTTCCAGTGCATTGTAGTTGTGGACTTGGGTTCTCACTATTTTGGAGCCTAGAGTGAGGGCTTGCTTAGAAAAATCTGTGATGGGAAGCTTGAGAGGGGTTTCTGATGAGCCCATAGTGATATGCTGGTTTTGGTTGATAGAAATGGAAAGAGGAAGCTCCTTTGAGTTGAGTTTTGGAGAGTTGACTAGGCCTATTTATATAATTGATTTAGACGATTAAATGTAGGGGAAATGTGATATGTCACGCTGACAAACAAATATTAATAATATTATTAGCTAAATATTAATAATAAAAATTCAAGATGGAAGAACCACAATCATCACTTTTTTAAAACAACATAATGCTGCAAACAACTGCAAAAAGATTCATGCCTTTGAGTAAAGGGAGGAACCAAGCGTAGGCTAAGAGCCCGCTTGGTAATCTCTCTGTTTTTTATTTTTAGTTGTTAATTTTTTTTTAGTACAAGTGATAGTCTAAACTAGAGGGGGAGGGAGATTTCTCTCACATACACACTACCAAAGTGTTATGAGGGTTCGAACCTGAGACCTCCAGTCGACAAGCAAAGACTCTTTTTCACTGGGCTATACCGTTGACTTAGTTGTCATTTTTATGTTAGAGATATACATTGTTAAATGTTAGAGCTATTAATGAATGAGCGTGGACAATATAAATACTGGAACTGAATGGAAACATATTCAGATATAATCTACTCTGATTAGGACCATATGCCTAGAATATTGATGGTCCATATACATGACACAAAGAAAATGGTAAGAGGAATTGCAAAGCACATGGAGTATTTAAACATTAAGGAGAAGACAGAGTGGCCAGTGGCCACAAAGAAAATGGTAAGAGGAGAGTTGATAGTCAACCATATAGATAACATAATACAATAGATGCATTATTACAATTTTGCCACTTATTATACAAAGAGAGATTTATTGAAATTGTAATTTGCCAACCTAAGTAGACAAGGTCAAGTCTTGGACACCACAGTAAGTCTTCAAAGCAGAGGGACCTCTCTGGCCAGCCTCTGAATTACAGAACGCAATAAATTGAGCATGTTCATAGGGCTTAAAAAGCAAAGGGTGCTCTTCATCCACAACCTCGTCTGGGGCTTTTATTATGTACCCTTCCTTAGGGGCGGAGAACAATCCAGTTGAGTACCTAGCCTCATTTCCATTCATCATAACCCTATGAATGGGAGGATGCAGCCTACCATTTGTCCATGCCTACAACATTACCATAATATGAACGTTAATTTCTAAAGGATTTAATGTGCATGTAAATCGAATCGGAAGGAAGCCAAGCAACTCACGTGGAGTGACTCGCCGATCAAGGCGATGAAAGAGTCTGATGAAGGCTTGACATTGATCCATTTGCCATCTTTGGTTTGCACTTCTAACCCATCGACTTGGTTTTGGTACAAAATGGTGACAATGTTCTTGTCTGTGTGAGGGGGTATCCCTAACTTAGTCTCGTTGGTTTGAGGCGCCTTATATTTCATCACTCGAAGAAGGTAGTCGGTCGAGTTTAGGTGTTCCTCCAAGTACTTCTCAAGGCCCAAGCTCTCCAGAATCATCCTCCTGATGATCTGATCCAATTCCGAAACTTTCTCCGTGAAGGATTGTATAGTTTTGCTGCCACAAAAATATAAAAGTTATGAACACCAAATATTAGATTATGAAATTAACGCTAATTAATATTCTCATACCAGAAATCTGATATGTATTGTTTTGGCGTATTGCTAATTTGAATTATATATGGTAGACATCCTAGTAAAATAACATGTCAGATTGTCTTATAAGATCATAACATTTTCCCTATGAAATTAATACGCAATACGACTACGAAATTGTTAATTAGGAGGAAGAGTTAAGGTTATGAACCAGAAGCTTGGGTTTCCTTGAGGCCACAAGGTGTTTGTCAAGCTTTGAACTTGTTCATAGACGTTGGCACCATCAATCCCCATGCTCTCATATAGTGGCATCACGGGGGACTGCCCGGCATAGCCACGGTAAGGTTTTCTCGAAACATTTTTTAATTTGGTTTGCAAAGGGAGGTCGAGAAGCTCTTCAATTGATTGAAATATGGACTTTCGAATGTGTGAAGGGACTTTGGTGAACAATGCCTCGAAGCAACCATACTCTTCGAGTGCATTGTGGACTTGAGCTCTCACTGTGTTCCACTCTGTGGTGCCTGGAGTTAGGCTTTGGTTGGAGAAATCTATGACGGGAAGTCTGAGAGGGGTTTCTGAGCCCATTGTGATATGCTGGTTTGGTTGATAGAGAGGGAAAAGGAAGCTGTTTTGCCTTGAGTTTTAGATGAGCTTTCTCGACTTATTTGGCCTATTTATACAATTTAGACGATTGAAATGTAAGGGGATGTGATATGTCACGCTGACAAAGAAAGATTAATAATATAATTTCCATGTGTACGTTGCAATAGATGAATATTGAATTTACAAAAGTTTTGAATCCATGTCATCAAACCCTTTCCGTTGAGTTTTGGTTCGAAGAATGATAATTTTATGCGAGAATTTTCTCCAAAATAACAAAGTTAGCCTTTGAGATTAGCTTGCACATAAACTTATTGAGGTTAATTTTTTCATTTGCCTAGGCCTTTTTAATATGAAATCATGGTGGCCACATGGTCTGCTTACATGGCCACACAGTTGGTTGGGTTGACCTCAATTGATAAGAGGAAGGATGTGGAATGCATCCAATGTGCACTAACGAAAATGAATCTATATCTTTTTTAAAAAAAAAATTAAGAAAATAGATCTATATCTAAGAACCCCTTTTTAAAATAACATGTTGATAAAGTCAAATACACGCCTTTGAGGAGGAACTAAGCGTAGGTTAAGGGCCCGTTTGGTCCTCTCCATTTTTTTTAGTTGTCATTTTTATGTTAGAGAAATATATTTTTAAATGAATGAAAGTGGACTATTGTAATTGAAAACGAAACAAATTCAGATTTAATCTTCTCTGATTTAAGACCATGCCTAGAATATTGATGGTTTATATACATGTCACCGGTACAAAGTTGACTCTAACTTAACTATTTATTTCCAACAGTGTGAGAGAAAGCTCAATATTGGACTCATTAGATGAGAGGTTTTGTCACAAAGTGCCTCTATACTATTAATAGTGAGATATTACCTGAGTGATTCTCGAATCATTTTTTCCAAATGGGATTAAATTTACTGCAAATCATGGCTTGAGGCCAACAACCCCAACGTATATATTGTACAATTTTTTTGGCCACTTCTGTTAGATCAATAACGAAGAAACAAAAGTGACGTTTGTCATGGAGATGCTGTTGAGATTGTAGCATCCCTTCTTTTATGGGTATATATTCACTATTAAACTTTTTTTCTTTTGGGCAATTCTTGCTGCATCTGGGCACTGATTGACATCATCGTGAGCGTTGAATCCTGCTTTGATACCAACTAATGCAACAGCGCTCGAGCAAGGGTTTTTGGGAACACGAAACACAAACCATCAAGCTCTGTTTAGTCTAAGAATACCCGGAACTAGGCACAAAAGATAAGATAAAACACTCAAACCTGTTAATTATAAGAATACCCAGATTATGAGCAAAAGATGAGAAAATACTCTTTAATTTCAATTTCAATTTTCAACAACTCCTTTGAGAAGTTTGAGCATACAGTATTTAAAGACTTAATCTCTCATCCGATATATTGAACTAGCATCTAAATTAAATAACCCCATTAATCCAAATACATTAAGCCCATTCAAATAATGACGACTCTAGCTATTCCAAATACATGGAACTTATTAAGAGCCAAATAAATCTAGTTATTCCACATACATGGAATATATTAAGAGCCAAAACACGTTCATGCATTTTATTAATGCCTTCGATCCCAATGGTCCATAAACTTTAATGCCTCGTTGCCTGCATCAGAACCCATGAGTACAAACTTGCCTTAGAAAGAGCTACACTTTAATTTTGTTTATTTATTCAGCACAAGGAGAGAAGAACTGCGTCAACAACCTTCAAATTCCCACTTTGCCAGGAGAAGAATGCCAGGGAATACCTGGTTTTGTTCTCTTTCATGATGACTTGGTGTTCACAAGAGCGTACTCTGTCGTTACTCCATGCCTAGAACAAAGAAATAAAAAAGAGAAAAAGCAAAAGAGTCATTGAGGCATATAATTGGGGTTGAAATTGAAGCTTATTATTTTTATAAAAAATCAATTATACAGCATCTGTGACAAACACAACTGAGTCATTTCATAAGTCGGCTCCGTTTGAATGGAGGCATTTGAAAGAAAGAATTTGGATTTGACCATAGGGCTAAATTTGCTAAACAAAAACTAGAAATCATTAGATTGAATGCATTTGAAATAACGAGATAATTTGGAATCCATTTGTTTTTTTCTTTCATTTCCTTATTACTTCAAATCTAGCATACATGAATTAGAGTAGTGCAATTTTACAATTTTACCTTATAATGGCATCTAAAACCTTTAGATTTATATTTTCAATCACTCCATCCAAATGGGGCTTCTAATTCTTTTGGCACAAATTTGAACCCTTTAAGTCAATAATATCTGAAGTTTATCTCAAAATTATGGAAGGACTGATAACAATCCAAGCTAGAACTACATAAAATGTGAAACTGACGTACCATGAATGGATCGCCGGCCATGAAGAGAAAAGTTGAAGGTGAAAGATCCACATCAATCCACTGACCATCCTTTGTTTTTATCTGCAAACCATTGACCTGATTTTCATGAAGAATGGATGTAAAATTCTTATCTGTGTGAGCAGCCGCTCCCAAATTAGTCTCATTCATTTCTGTGTTCTATATTTAGTGCATCTAAGCAGGTATGTGGTTGATGCCATGTGAGAGTCATAAAGCCTCTCCACGCCATAAATGTCAAACACCATTCTTGTCACCATTTGATCCAATTCTGCCACCAGCTTGGAGTAGGAATGAGCACTTTCACTAATTCAAACAACAAAGAGTTACATCAAGTTAGGCACAATATGTATGTGTTTGTGTGGGGCGGAATTGTTTTACCGTTAGACTGTTATGTTGTTAGACTGTGAACTGGACCATTTACCAAAATGTGTGTCCACATTCATTTTCTCAACATAAATACAAATTTAAAATGAGTTACCAATATCAAACTATATATACCAAAAAGGGTCATTTCCTGCAGGCCACATGATTCTTGTGAAGTCTTGAGCTCCTTCTAGAGTTGTTGGATTATCCACCGCCAAGGATTCATAGAGTGGAATGTACGAACGTTGGCCAATATAACTGTGGCAAGGCTTATCACTGATCTTCTGCATTTTAGTTTCTAGGGGAAGATCAAACAGATCTTCAACCACAGCAAAAATGGAGTTGTGAAGTTCCAAAGGAACTTTATGATAAACAACTTCAAAGCAGCCATACTCTTCTAGGGCATACTTGACTTGTTTGCACGCCAAGAGCCATGCCTCTGTTCCAGGCTTCAAGTCTTCACTTGATAAATCCACCACAGGAACCTTTGCCTGAGTCTCTGATCCCTTTCTGTCAGAAATCACTATTAGCTAATGAGACAATTGGGGCATACTAAGCTTACACAAATTCAGCTATAAAATGATAAAATCTCAGTTGCTGGCGCTTGTTTTACATGGACAAGTGGGAAAATGGTATCTTGTAATTGTGTGCAGGTAAAGTCAACATATATACTAATCCAAAATTGTTTAGTGATTTAACACTAATAATTTGTTTATTCATTATTGAATTCGAAAAGTGGCAATCATCTCTAATTATTAATATTCATATCTAATCAGTGGCGTAGCCAGGAATTCTCTCAAGGAGGGTCAACATTATTAGCCAAGATAAATGGAAAAGCCATACCACCACCAAACTTGGACTAGGATGGTTTAGAGGAGAAGAAAAATGCATACAAGGATGTGCCATGAGAATAAAACTATGAGATAATAGATTAATAACCTAAAATCTTAAGTATCCATTGTTTTTCTACATAAATATTTTAGAATAAGTTCAATTATATAAGAAAACTTTGATGGTTGTTGTTCCAAAAATATTTAATGGGTTTTAAGACAATTTTGGAAGATGTTGCTAATTAAACTGAACATGAATAAAAACACTTACGTGGTAGAAGGTCAAACCAGTTGCTCTACCACCCACTTCCATATGCTTCATCAAGGGTGGAATCAAGAATTTTTCAACGGGTGGGCTAGCTAAAGTTATTAGCTTAAAATTTAATGATTATTTTTTTTGGTACGTATACTTACAATTTCTATAGTCTTTGTAGAAATAAAAGTAAACATTAAATCATATAAACCACGCTAGTTCATAGCTCCATAAACTAATTTTCAATAAGTTTTAACATAAACCAAATAGGGTTTAACATCATAGTGGATTAGGCTTTTTACCTAGATTGACCTTAGTTCCTTCATGCATTCATATCATACATGAAAAATTGTTTTATGTAAAAATATTGACTAAGTATGAAAAATGGGTTTTTGGAATAATCATTTTCTGAAGATAATTTTTGGCGGCTTTTATTCCTCACACATCAAATAAGAAAACTTGATTTTATGGGATTTTAGTATGAAGTATATATTGACTTAATGAGCCATCATTTTTAGCCTAAATCTTATTTTACACTAAAACCGATTTTTCATATTTTGATTTGGTGGGAATTTGATTTTCTAGTATTTTTATTTGAATCCAAATGGGGGGTACTTCCTTATTTACATTGTAAACTTAAGTAAATGGAGTAATATAAAAATAAATAAAAGTAAAATGACAAAGACATTTACTTAAATGTTGAAAGTGGAAATAAGGTAATATGTACACTGTTACCATTGGGTCATAAGGGTCATATGACCCTCCTAGGCCTTGAAAGTGGAAATAAGGTAATATGTACACTGTTACCATTGGGTCATAAGGGTCATATGACCCTCCTAGGCCTTAATTGGCTTCGCCCCTGTATCTAATCAGTGAAGTCGAACACATGAATCATGATCTACTCACTAAGGGTAATTGAACACTAGAAAATCTAGAGTACATAAAAATGCTAGGTCAAGATGTGGACAATAATTCAAATTAAGCATCCATCTACTAGTCCTAGATATGTAGAATGCAAAGAATTAAAAATAGGGATTTTTGTAGAAATGTCACCTGGACTTATACATCAGTTTCAATTTTGTCACCTTAAAGAAAAATTTAAGCAAAATGTCACCTTAAGTTTAAAAAATCCATGATTTGTCACCTGACTCTAACATCATCCAATTTTCCATCCATTTTGAAAGGTATTTTAGTCTTTCCAATATGTAAACCCACTTTTTTATATAATTTAAATATAAAGCTATGTAAACCCTCTTGCTTGAAAAGACTAAAATACCCTTAAAAATGGATGGAAAATTGGATGATGTTAAAGTCAGGTGACAAATCATGAATTTTGAAAACTTAATGTAACATTTTGCTTAAATTTTTCTTTAAGGTGACAAATTGAAATTGATGTATAAGTTTAGGTGACATTTCTACAAATATCCCTTAAAAATAATAGAGAATTCAACAGGTTTAAGTTTTGGGGCTCCAAATGAAAAGCTAGGGATCATAAGAACCAAAATTAAACAGATTCAATGAGATTGAGCAAAAACAACCCAGCAATTGATCAGAAGATTAAGGAAGCCGCAATATAAGTACATGTGAGTGACTTGGGAATGATGATAGAGTTTTTACCTTGAAGAAGGCATGGAGAAGAACATGAAGAAGAAGCTATCAGACTTGAGAAAGATAGGCCCAAAACTCAGACAAGGTGGCCAGCTATTAAACACTTAGAATTTTGGGCTAATATCATTAGAGCCCTTGAAGGTTTAAGGTCATTCTCAATATAGGCCTCAGATTTCAAATCTGATAAATTTAAACATGTCGTTAAGTTGATCGCTTAGTCAAATGTTAGATGCTGACATGTCTATGAGACCCACCCAATAACCAACCAGTCCCTAAATGTAAGATCCCACATTGACCAACGGAGAGGGGGTTGATGTGCCTTATATGTACATGCCCGCATCCATCTAGCACGAGGCCTTTTGGGAGCTCACTGGCTTCGGAGTCATGGGAACTTCAAAGTTAAGCGAGTTGGGGGCTAGAGCAATCCCAGGATTGGTGACCCACTGGGAAGTTGCTCATGAGCTCCCAAAAACAAAACCGTGAGGGCAGAGAGGGGGGCCCAAAGCAGACAATATCGTGCTATGGCGGAGCCGATCCTGGGATGTGACAATTTGGTATCAGAGCCACTCTGCCGTGTGGTGCGAGTGTGCCGACGAGAACGTCGGGCCCCTAGGGGGGGTGGATTGTAACATCCCACATCGACCAACGGAGAGGGGGTGATGTGCCTTATATGTACATGTCCGTCTCCATCTAGCACAAGGCCTTTTGGGAGCTCACTGGCTTCGGAGTCATGGGAACTCTGAAGTTAAGCGAGTTGGGGGCTAGAGCAATCCCAGGATGGGTGACCCACTGGGAAGTTGCTCGTGAGCTCCCAGAAACAAAACTGTGAGGGCAGAGAGGGGGGCTCAAAACGGACAATATCGTGCTACGGCAGAGCCGATCCGGGATGTGACAATTTGGTATCAGAGCCACTCTGCCGTATGGTGCGAGTGTGCTAATGAGGACGTCGGGCCCCTAAGGGGGGTGGATTGTAAGATCCCACATTGACCAACGGAGAGGGGGTTGATGTGCCTTATGTGTACATGCCCGCATCCATCTAGCACAAAGCCTTTTGGGAGCTCACTGGCTTCGGAGTCATGGGAACTCCGAGGTTAAGCGAGTTGGGGGCTAGAGCAATCCCAGGATGGGTGACCCACTGGGAAGTTGCTCGTGAGCTCCCAAAAACAAAACCGTGTGGGTAGAGAGGGGGGGCCCAAAGCGTACAATATCGTGCTACAGCGGAGCCGATCCTGGGATGTGACACTAAAAAACTTTAGGATTAACTATAGCAAACCCCCCAACCTATAGGGGTCATTATAAACTCATACACAACCTTTAAAGACCCGTTTGACCAGTACCTTAACTTTACCTTTTAAAATACACCCTCTGTTAGTGAATCTGTCAGTTTTTCCGTTAAATGCTTACGTGTCAAATATATGTTAGTTTTAATTTTTATGTGGACGCCACGTGGGCTAAAAAACTAATTATTAAAAAATCTTGATTTCTTAAATAATTTAAAAACCTTAAAATCAAATATTTAAAACAATAAAATAAAATAAAACAAAACCACCCACCCCTGTCCCTCGACTTCTCCCTCAGCCCCACACCATTCCCCTTCATCCCAACTCTCTTTCTCTCTCTGGCCCCGTTTGGTTCATAGGAAAGGAAACTTGGGGATGGGAAATCAATTGCTTTCTCATGTTTGGTAAGTCAGACATGGAAAATCGTTGCCTTGGACATAGGAAAGTAGGGGGGAAAGTGAAGTCATCTTCCCTCCTTGGGTTATACTTTCCCTTCTCATGGGAAAGTAAGGCTAGCATTAAATGCACCTTTTAGTGACTAATTTGTTGTTACTAATAATTTATAATTATAGTTTTATCCAACAAATATTGGTATTCCTTTTATTTTTTAATTCATAAAATATTTTTAATAGGGGTAAAATTGGGAAACTAAGCAAAATTAGTTTTCCATTCCTACTCAAAACAAACATGGGAAAGGAAATAAAGTAATATTTCCGGGTTACTTTCCCGGCATTACCAAACATGGGAAAGGAATCACAATTTCCTATTCCTTGGAAAATGACATGGGAAATGATTTCCCATCAAATCCATTCCGTGAACCAAACGGGGCCTCTGTGTCTCTTTCCCTCTCTATCTATCGATGCACACACATAAAAGAACCCAACTCCCATAGTTGGACTAAACCCATCCAAATTCAAAGAGAAACAAAATCAAAATTCATTCATAACAGAATTCAAAATGCAAATTTAATTAAATCCAAAATCATATGAATACAAGAATAAAATTTAAAAAAAAATTAAAAAGTAACAAAAAAAAAAAAACGAGATTACCCACACATCACTCCCACCCCATCTCATCATCCCCACCCCTTCACCCAACCACATACACCCCAACAGTCCCCCAACCTAGGGATGGCAAAAATCCCCTCTAGGGCGGGTCCCCGTCGAGTCCCCGACCCTAATGGGGGAAGATTTCGGGGCCAAACGGGTATCGGGTACGGGGATCCCCGAACTTGAAAAATCCCCGACGGGTATGGGGAGGGGATGGTATTGGCGTCCCAATCCCCGAACCCAACCCGAAAATATATATGTTTATATTTAAATAAATAAATATATAATTAGAATATTTATGTTTAACCTTAAGTTAACCTCTCTCTCCCAATTCTTCCTAATCTTCTCTGGATTTTCATATTGATGTGATTTTGAATAGTTGAGTTGAACTTTATAGTTAATTTGAATGTGTTGAATGATAATATAATATGAAACTTAATGTTAAAATGTATGACAAATATTTTTTATGCAAAAAAAATTGGGGATTCGGGGCGGGTATGGGGGATAGTCCCCCGACGGGGACGGGAACGGGGATTCCCCGAAACCTATTAAACGGGGATTGGTTCGGGGATGGGGGCGGGGATGGTATTGTCATACCCGGCCCCTACCCGGCCCGTTGCCATCCCTACCCCAACCTCCCTTCCCCGAACCCTCTCTCTCCGTATTGTTCTTTCTCCCCCTGTCTCTTCCTCTCTCAGGGTCTTTTTCTCTCCCTCCCAATCTCTCACTCTCCCCGTCTCGACACAAACCTAGTTATACCCAACCCATATGCTTCGCAACCTCCTCCACGCCCCATCATCCCAAACCCCCCACACCAGTCATCAACCTAACAGACTCCCGAACCATCCCACCAACCCCTTGTGAACCCACTCTCTCCCTGTCTATTACTCTCTCTTCCACTCTTCCTCTCCTCCGTCATTCCACAGAAACCCATATCTGAATCTAGGGTGAAGGTTGAATCTGGGAACGTTGTAAAGGATGGCCAGAAAGAAATCGAGGCCTATGTGAGCCATGGGGGTATTTTTTGGGTGATGTGAAGGTGACAGTGGTGGTTTGGCTGGATTCTCCGGAACAGGAGGGAGATGGGTTTTGGGGTTGGGTGTCTTGATAAATTTTGAGTAGGGGGTGGGGGGTGGTGTTAGATGTGAGCCCATTGGTACTCCTATATTGAACAAAATCATGGTTTGAAAGAATGTCCGGATCAAGTTCTGACTAATAAGGGATTATATCAAAGATTGGTTGGTTGTTTGATTTATTTGTCTCACACAATACCTAATATTGTATATGCAGTAAGTGTTGTAAGTAGATTCATGCATAATCCAAGTGTACAACATATGGATGCGGTAGTATGAATTTTAAGGTATTTGAAGTCTGCACCAAGAAAGGGTTTGATGTTTTCCAAGCATGGGCATTTAGACGTTGTGGGATATACAGACTCAAATTGGGCAACAAAGAGGGATAGAAGGAGATCTACATCTGGTTATTTTACGTTTGTAGGAGGTAATCTGGTTATGTGGAGGAGTAAAAACTAGAAGGTTTTATCTTTCTCTAGTTCAGAAGCTGAGTATCGAGCTATGGTGAAAAGTATTTGTGAATTTCTATGGTTGAAAAAAATTATGGGGGTGCTGGGTTTTCCTACTAAGAGTTCAACATGATAGAATGAAACATGTGGAAATTATTAGAACTTTATTTATGAGAAATTGAAAGAGAAGATTATTACAGTTCTGTATGTTAAGACTACTGAACAATTGGCTAATATGTTGACCAAGGTAGGGGTGGCCCTGGCATGGTACAAGCGACGCCACCGCACAAGGCCCCCAGAATTTTTTTACTTTATATAATATATATTAATATTATAACAACTCTATATATACTCCAACATGCAACACATTGACACAAAATTGTATTGGGTGGAGTTGATTTCTAGCGCATATTCCTTCGTAATTTTATTCTCCTTTTATTATAACAACTAAATTTAAATAATTTCAAAAAAGAAGCACGTGAAAAAAAAAAGAAAAAAAAAAGGGGAAAGATCCAACTAGCAATCACACCCATACGCTTTCTCCTTAAAAAAAAAAAATTTCTTCCACTCAAAACAAAACCAAAAAAAAATTCATGTCTTCTTCTTTCTCTTAAATTTTTTTTTATATTGAATATACTAACATTTAAATTTATCAAATGAAAACATTAAAAAATTTATAATTTGATTTGTGATTGTTATTACATGCTAATTGATGATGAATTTTAGTTATAAAAAAAATGTTTTATGACATTAAGTCATGAACTTTTTTTCATATTAGATTATGTGAAGACCCCAAGTTTCGCACAGGGCCCTCAATATCTCAGGATCAGCCCTGGACCAAGGCCGTATCAAATGAAGGCTTTACTAATTCACTTGTCAAGTTAGGGCCCGTTTGGTAACGTTTTCGAAGAATGTTTTCTAAGAATATTTTCAGAGAATGAAAACGAGAAAACAAATTTGCATTTTCAGGATTCGAGAATGCGTCTGGTAGATTAATTGGAAAACATATTTAGAAAATAAAAACAGTGAAAATGTGTCTGGTAGTACAATTTGAGAATAATAATATGTGAGCTATATTTCAAAGGTATTTTTGTTAATGTCTGATAAAAAAAACTATAACACAATTTTATGTATATAAAAAAAGAAGAATTATCTTTTTAAAAAAAACTAATAAAAAATAACTTCAACTCTTTTTTTTTGTTGTGAAAACCAAGGTATCCCCCGCGCGATTGCGGGGACTAACCCTCGAGGTACTGTCGGGCGCAAAGCGGGGACCTCTCCCAACAAAGTCTGCTCTATTCGCAAGCGCCTGGGATCGAACCCAACTTCAACTCTTTTAAACAAAGGAAAGGTTGATAAACAATAAAATAAAAAATGAAAAAGCTAAAGAAAAGAAAAAAACAAACACACCATCTCTTCTTTTTTTTTGGGGGGTCAGAACACCCCAACCTCATTTTCACGATCTAAACATACCTCTCTCTCTCTCTCTCCCCCCCCACCCCCATTTTTGTTAACTAAACACCTCTGAGTCTTTGAGATCTCTATAAACAACCTCTTGTTCTTATTGTCCCTCATTTTCAAAGTTTCAAGGTCATATTCTCCTAGCAACAAAATTAGGTAGATGGGTTTTGTGGTTGTTCAATTGGCTTGATAGTGCTGGTTCGATTGGGTGGTGATGGGCTTCTATTGGGTATGGGTGGTGGAGGTGCTGGTGCCGATTGCTTTTATTAAGTGGCGATGATGTGTATTGGGTTGGATTGGGTGTTTGGTGGTGATTCAATTGGGATGGTGGTGGTGATGTGGGGACTGGATCTATGAGGTTTGGTGGCAGTGGCAGGAGCAATAGCTGTGGCGATGGTCTGACAGCCATGGCGGTGGTGGGTTTGAAGGTGGACATTGTGGCGGGTTGGACATCGGTGGTTGTGGTTTGATTATGGCGGTGAGTCGGTGACAATTATTTTCGTTTCTATTTTGCTTTTGGAAATGTTGAATCTGCATTCTCTGAAAACGCTGGAAACGTCAAATTGTTGTTTTCAGTTTTATAACGTAAAGTTGGAATTCGTTTTATGAAGTTGTTTCCTGTGTTTTTAGACTTCCCCATCGAACGCATATTCCACCCGTTTTTGCACTCAGAAAATGAAAATGGGGCTCTAAAAACACCACCGAACAGATCTGCGACATCTATTCACCATTTTGATTGTGGGGTTATTGGCGTGAATCAATTCAATGATTGGTGTGGGGGGTGGGGTGGAGGGGGTATTGATTGTATTCATTTCCTTTTTCCTTTTCAAGATAGGCTTGTATTTGTATCACTAAAAATACCTCCCCTCCCTGTGAGAAGAATAGAAAATACTGAATTATTCATAACCGTAATTCTATTTGAGTTATAATAACACTACTATATGTCACCTTAACTTTATTTATTCAATACAAGCACATCAAGAAAGAAAACTAAGATTCACAACCTTCACAGACCAACATTACATGCACTAGAGACGTAGCAAGAAACCCACACATACTTTGATATACAAAAGGATTATGCTAGGTTGCATTCCAAATGGAGTTATTATGCAATAGTAAGATAACAGTGGTCCCTCATGATCAAAAGAGATCTCAAACACCACAGTAGGCTTTGATAGGACACTCTGATTTCTTTGCCTCTGGTGTTTGATCGAAACGAAGGAAACCGAAATGATCAAATGGCTTATACATCAAGGGATGTTGATCATCTATTAGCTCTTCAGGTACTTCTAGAATCCCACTGTTGAAAGAGAATAGTCCCAGGGAATATCTGGTTTTGTTCTCTTTCATGATGACTTGGTGGTCACAAGAGCGTACTCTGTCATTGCTCCATGCCTAACAAGTGAAAATAAAGAAAGAAAAAACTCAGGCATATATATAATTGGGGTTTACCAAGAAAAAAATAAAATTAATAAAACGAAATTAAAAAATAAATAAATAAGAGCTCTATCCATCACCCTTTTACTGCTTGAAATTTAGAAAATGACCTACCATGAATGCATCGCCTGCCATGACTAGAAAAGATGAAGGTGAAGGCTCCGCATCAATCCACTGACCATCCTTTGATCTAATCTGCAAACCATGCACCTGACTTTGATGAAGTATGGATGTGAAGGTCTTGTCTTTGTGAGGACGCAGCCCCACATTGGTTTCATTCTCCTTCTGTTCTCTATATTTAAAGCATCTAAGAAGGTAAGTGGTTGATGCCATGTGGGAATCATAAAGCCTCTCCACACCATAAATATCAAACACCATTCTTGTCACCATTTGATCCAACTCTGCCACCAGCTTTGAGAAGGATTGAGCACTTTCACTAATTCAAAGAGCAAAGAGTTACACAATATTAAGCATAATATATATATGTGTGTGTGTGTGCGGAAATATTTTCTTGCCAGCCAGACTGTTGAGCAACGTATAACATGTTTATGTTGCAAGACTATGAATATTGACCATTGATCAGGTTAATTGTTATTCGAATGTGTTCGAAAAATTCAGTGTAATATTAAAAAAGTTTAGAGTGAGTAACCAATCAAACTATACCAAAAATGGTCATTTCCAGCAGGCCACATAATTTTTGTGAAACCTTGAGCTCCTTCAACAGTTGTTGGATTATCGACTCCCAAGGATTCATAGAGAGGAAGGAATGAATATTGGCCAAAGTAACTGTGGTAAGGCCTCTCACTGGTCTGCTGCCTTTTAGTTTCTATGGGAAGATCAAATAGATCTTCAACCATAGAAAAGATGGAGTTGTGGAGCTGCAAGGGAACTTTATGGAAAACAGCTTCAAAGCAGCCATACTCTTCTAGTGCATACTTGACTTGCTTGCTTGCCAAGACCCACGCCTCTGTTCCAGGCTTCAGGTTTTCATTTGATAAATCTACAACAGGAAGCTTAGCCTGAGTTTCTGACCCCATTATGTCAGCAGTTGTTTATCAACTAGGTAGATATGTTGGGGAAAATGCATTGATTTTTTTTGAGACTTATAGAGGTTTCATTGAAGCACTGATGTCATCCTGAGACAATCAGAACTTATTTACAAATATTAATTTAACTATTAAAATCATAAAATATATGTTCTTGGTGCTATCTTTTGATAGATAAATTTGGTGGCAATCGCATCGTTTTCTATTTGGATAGAGTTACTTGGTGCTATTTGTGCCAATACTAGTTACTATATGTAACCTAATTTGTTTATGCAAGGCTTGTAGTCCGAGTGGTTCCACTTAAATCGAATATCAGAAAACCTAGATTGATTTGAACACGGTCTCGGATGCGTAGTAAATACTCTTTAACCAAATCGATCTGCAAACCCCTTATACCCCGAGTGGTTTCACCTAAATCAAAGAACCTAAAGTGATCTGAACATAGGACCTCATGCATGGTGAACACTCTCTAACAAACTGAATTGAAAACCCTTTAGTACTTGATTGAGACTCTTAAGTTTCTAGACCTGATCAATTATTCTGGGTTGCTATTTGTATTAATTTAATTTTTGATAATGTCCCAGTTATATTTGTATATTAAAAATTAACGGGAATAACATAGTCACAAATTGTACGGGGTGACGTTAATATATGCATTTGGGGTCAAAATGCAGAAAGAAACCAATAGAGGAGACAAATTCGATATATTATGTCCATCAAGTATGAGGTTGTATGTGATAAATTCCAACCTTAATAAGTTGCCACCAAATCTCAATAATGATATATATAATTTTAAAGGATAACGTTTTAGTATTGTAATTAGATTGGCATGTTACATTCTCTATAAGGACCACTGATTATGAAATTGCCAATCAAACTAGTAGTTTTGTTGGCATGGGCACGGTACGATTTGGTTTGGTTCAGGTCTCAAACCGAAGAATGAACCAATGAAATATCACTGTTCTGATTGATTTTAATTTTGGTCTCAAATTAGTAGTATGATTGCGATTTGGTTCGGTTCAGACCAAGATTACAGTTGTTTCAATGTAAAAATCAAACCAAACTGCTTAGATTCGTTTGGTTTCCGTTGGTATTTGGATGAATAAAATCGATTGAAAGTATATCTTTGATAAGACAATAAGACTTTTAAGTAGTTTAGATCTGTAAATCGACAAACTAACATACAACATAAGAAAGATTGCTCTTAGGAGATACAATCTATTTATAATTTTTATTTTCACATGATCAGTAAACCACAAGGTAACATAGCAGAAACAGAGCAATACAGAAATGACTGTAGTACAATTAAACAACCCACAAACCAAGCCTTGAAATTAACACACAGCACACACATGCCTAGCAAACATTCTTATTAGCTACAAGGTTCATTTCAAACACCACAGTAGGCTTTTATAGCACTGTTTGAGTTAAAACGATCATCACTGCGAAAGAAACGTAGCAGTCCAGGATGATCGAACGACTTGTAGCTTAAGGGGTGTTCTTCATCGGCAAGCTCTTCGGGCACATGTATCTCTCCGTCACTAAATGCAAATTGTGCCAGGGAGAATCTTGTTTCATTCCCACTCATAATAACTCGATGGTTGGGAGATAATATTCTGTCATTGCTCCATGCCTAAACAGCAAACCATTTCATTAAAAACAATAAGATGGTATTGATTATGCAATATCTTATCAAACTAGACTGCACATCTGAACAAGAATATTGTTCAATGGTTCAGATTTACAGTCAGACAATATAACACACCAGGAAAAGAAAAACAAAAATTAATCGATCGAGGACCTACCATTAGTGCATCACCGGCCATGACTATGAAGGATGAAGGTGGAAACTCAACCCTAATCCATTCATGGCTTCTTGTTTCAAACTCCAGAGCATTTACATGGTTATTCTGATAAAGTATGGTTGTGAAGCTCTTGTCAGTATGAGCCACGAAGCCAAGGCTAGGCTCATTTTCTTGGGGTGATCTATTTTTCAAGAGTCGAAGAAGATAGGAGATGGACCCAACATAAGAGTCATAGTACTTCTCCACCCCATAGCTCTCAAATATCATTCTAGTCACCATTTGGTCCAACTCCTCTGCCACTTTCGCAAACGAATATGCACTTTCACTTAATTACCACCAAAAAACAAAACAAGAAAAAGAGTGAAGACAATTGCAAACAATTAGTATTGTGTATAGGGACACTCAAAAATCACAAGGAAGTTAAAAATATTACCAGAACTTATCATTTCCACCAGGCCACATGAGCTTTGTGAACTTTTGAGTCTCTTCCAAATTAGTTGCATTGTCAATGCCCAAGCTTTCATGGAGAGGAAGCTTGGGAATTTGTCCAACATACCCATTTAAGGGCTTTTCATATTTGTTTGTCATTTTGGTCTGAGTAGAGAGATCAAATAATTCTTGTAGAGCACCCAAAAAAGCATTTCGAAATTCCGGAGAGATTTTGTCATACAATACTACGAAACAGCCAAATTCTTCAAGTGCTTGTCGAACATCTTTGCATGCCAATAGCCATGAGTTGGTGCCAGGTTTCAGAGCTTCCTTAGAGAAATCTAAGACAGGGAGCTTTGGCTGGCCTTCAGCACCCATGTTTTTGCTTAGTGTTTTTTCACTTACCAGTTTTGAGAGATTAATATTAATTGTCGAGTTGGTTAATGTTCTTATTTCCAGATCACAATAATTTATTGGTGCAAATGTGCCAACAAGACAAAAAATCAGGTGATGTAGGGAAGACAGAAACAAGATGATCGGTAGTAGAAGGTTGACGGTTTCAGAATTTCATTTTAGATTCGGTATTTTTTGGACATTGAAACCGTAACTATAGTATTATTATGATTATGATTGCAATGATCCTTTCTGTTCCATCCTGATCAATAAAATGCTATCGGTTTAAAATTTTCAGAAGTTGACAAGGAATATAGTAGTGGTTTCAGATTTATACTTTCTTGTGTGCTGTCCACTGTAGCATTTGCAACGGGAACGGATAAGGGGATATTATGCAAAGTCATATATACCTAATGTATTAGCAGAAAGTCCAGTTAATTAAAAGATGACATGTAAGTTTTTTAGTTGCATTGGAACGATCAAACCCTTGACGTACTTAGACCTAATTAATCACATTTTCTCACCCTCCCACGCCACTTGGGCTAACCCCAAGAGCTTGAAGATGATATGTGTATAAGAAATAAAACCTAGTCATCCAGAGTATAGAACACGCAGGGCTCTGAGTGTGTAGAAACATAAGACATAACAGTGGCGGTTCTAGGATTCGAAAGCCAGCTGAGTAAAACTTATATACTAAACTCGACAGTATGAGTGAATTTCATTATAATAAACATAAAAGATACACCTAGTCAAGGAGGACGTAATGAGCCTTACCCTCAAATGCATCTATATCCATAAATAAAAGTTCCACAAATACAAAAACTAAAACTAAAATTAAATGCAATGCAAAATAAAGCAAAACTATTTTAAATCTAAAATTTAACCCTACAATGCTTAGAACTCTTAAATTCCTCAATTATTGATGCATTATCGATATTATTAGCAAACTCTCTTTCATCCCTAATTATACCATAGAATACTCAATTTTAAATTATAATTATAATTAAAGATATATAGAAAATAGAGGGAGAAAAAAGTTGTTGATGTCGTGTAGCTAAGAGAGAGAAACAAGTTGATGTGCCATAGCCAAAAGAGGAGGAGAGAGAATACATGGGACCACTTGGATGGGCAGCATGTGTGTAGGGTTTGCTTTTAATTTTTTAAATTGTAGGCTAAGCTTATAACATTTGTAGGTATTTCCCAACCTGCCATGTTCACAGAATCGCCCCCTATGACATAAGCTTGATCTTGGTGTGTCATGTCATGTGTGTAGTCTCTTGTAAGTACTGGATGAACGTTCCAGCTGATCATAAAGACACTACTGTTGTTTGAAGTTAATATGGAGAGCATTCTGTTAATTAACCATAGAAAGATTTGTGTTATGAAATTGTTTTCTCATAAACAAAAATCTTAAGAAAAACGATATTTACATATTGCCAATTCCCATAAGCCATACTAATCCTGATTTAAAGTAAAATCTAAATGAAATGCAATCCGGTGGTTCAAGAAAAACACTAATTAATTAAATTTTCAATTATCGATTGGTTGTTCAAATGGTTTCGGATATTCAAGAGATTTTTTTGTAGGGATAATCTTTGAAGGAATACCTAAAAAATAGACAATTCGGATTATGAAAATACAATATGAATAGATCCCACAAGAGTATCCCTCAACTAAAAGCTCTCTTTATATATATAATTTTTTTTTAAAGCGTAGTCATGGATGATATCATCTATAATCAACATGTATTTCTTTTCCATTTTGTAATATATTTTTTTTGGGTTAATCTTTTCCCTTTGTCTTTCAGTTCTGCAATTGACATTTAATTCCATGATGACGAGATCAAAGCATGATGTCTCTCTTCATCAGACACACAATTTAATAATTGTTTTTGTTTTGATTTTCATGCTGCGTTATTGAGATGAAATTAATGTCGAAAGAATATTGTTCAAACATATCATAATTCTGTTCTCATACGGCATATCCTGGACTTAGCTAGATATTATTCAAACTATGAATCAGATTGTACGACTTAATTAGCAATTTTAAAAAAAAGGTACGATTACATATGTTCTGTCGATATGTGACCAATAATGCTTCATAGATTATCATCCTGAATTTTGAATTTGCATGATAATTATCGTAGAGATTAATTTAGTATTAATTTTTTTTTTAAAGATAATCAAGGTACTATATTAATTTAGGACCACTTTTTGAAAAGAAAAAAAAAAGTTACAGGACCACAATTTAAAAAATATATATATTTATAATCTTTTTGGATGGCATAGGACCACCAATTAATTATCAAGTAAACCTTTCGGCATTACGAGCCAAGGATATTTATTATCTGGACCACAGTTTAAAGAATATATTTAGTTGGAGAGACTAATTAATTATCAAGTAAATCACATCTCTTCTGAAGAGCTTTCAAGTTAAATTATTTTATGAATAATAATGCAGTGTATGATTGTTTGTGATTTTCTTTCTATTCCAAATAAAAAGTTTGATAGGTGGAGAGACAAGTGTTGAATATTCTTTTCACATAGACCATTTCTTATATGTGACCGTGTTCTAGTACTATACAATAATTTCTGTACTTGATATTCAAAATCCTTTCCGCCAGAAGATCGGGATCAAAAGAAATATGAAGCCCTCAAATCTTTTACGTTTAGGGCTTAAACATACTTGCAAAATTTTTTTGTTTTTGGAGCTTTAATCTGTCACATTCATGAAAGTACCCCATACTACATTATTGTCGTATTAAACAATAATATATAAGCACTAATTAAATATGAATTTTTATGTACAATAAACACGTCTCATTTTGTAATGCTATAATGTCAACTTCGACCTATTAAATTTGCAAGTTGAATACATCACATCAAATGAACACTACATGAAATTCAGGGCATCCTGTAGAAAAAGACCTTATATGAGCAATTGTGGTCCTAAACGCTAGGCCCGCTCTTATTAGTTAGTTTAAGCAACATCGAAGCCTTTTCGTATTCTGTACTGCATGCATGTGTTTATTTAAATTTTATTGCAGATCAAGATTTGGTTTTTGGATGAATATGCAAGAGTAGGTGAAACATTATTAGATTTTATTTCATTTCTGATTTTGTGATTTTGTTCTCTATCTATATATTGTTGTCAATTGTGATGATCATAATGCCAACGGGATCTAGCCCATTTAAAAAGGGTATTGACTTACAAACCAAAGGTCTCAGGTTCAAACCTCCGTGATATCTTAGTTGTGTGCGTGTGTGTGAGAAATCCCCTCCTTTATAGTTTAGACTATCGCTTGTACTAAAATATATATATCATAAGTGAGAATGAATGTAATGCCAGACCAGTGGATTTGCTCCTTTTATTAGCAACAATAATATTGGCACATTATCAATGTTATATCGATTAATCATAACTTTTCAATTTTTATGGGTAAAACAGAATTGTATTGATATCGATTAATAATAACTTTTCAATTTTTATGGGTAAAACAGAATTGTTGATACGGGATAATGGGATTCGAGCGACATAATGAGGATGGTTGAAACCGAAATGGAGTGAATTTTACACTAACATCCTTAATCCCCTAGACCATACAAAAAACAAACTCTAACCATACAAGACTCTCTACACAAGGATATTATACAATACATCAATAAATTGTAAGTATATTAAGTCCCAAAGAAGCATCACTGCCCCTTCTCCCCTCCACTCTTCTTACCTTTTTCTTTTGGGTTAGTGAATAAGTTTATTGGGTCGTTTTTAATAAAAGACCCCTTGTGGTGATTTTTTCTAAGCCATGCTCAGATTAAAGTTTCCTATCACCTATTTTGAGTTATGTTCTCAATCAAATCATTCTCCCAAAATCTGCTCTATAACATTGCTCATGTTTTCTAAATTTGGTTTTATATTGTATTTGACGGAGATTGACGCAAATCACCCAATTATTCTTTGTTAGGGTTGTTGTTTTGGTTTATTTGTTCGCTCTTATGCGCATGTAGATCGTTGGAAACCAAGTTTTGCCCAGACTTGTTACGTTGTTCTCGCTTCAAGATTTTAAGCAAATGGTGGGTGTGGCCGTGACGACGCGTCTTCATGTGGTGGTGGTAGGGTTCATTTATGCTGCTAAGTTGCTTCAGGGTTTCGGCTATATTGCGTTTGTGGGCTTTGTTTGGGATTATGCTTAATTGTGGTGATGTGAGCTAGTAGTTTTAGTGCGCTTTTTGGTTCGATTTAGTTTTTTATTTTATCATGTTAGTTTATTGCCCTTTTGTGATTGATGCTTTAGATGTCATGATGATGTCTTTGATTGTATTGTTTAAGTTTATCTAATGAAGTTTTTCTTTATTAAAAAATCAATTATAAGTATATGAAAACTAGTTGAGCTTTATCTATTAGAGCACCTCCACCCCAAAGGGTAAGGGCAAGGCAAAGGCAAGGCAAGGTTTGTCACTATTCATGTGAATAATGGCAGTCTTACCTTTTTTGTTTCCACCCTTTTGGGATAGGACAAGGGCAATTACTATTCACATGAGATATGAGGAGATGAATTTGTATAGAGTTTTTGGTGTGGGAAGTAAAGAATATGGCTAGGTATTTTTTTAAAAAAAATTCTGAAATTTTTGGTTTTTTTATTAAATTTTTTTAGTTGCTGACATCATTATGACATCAGCATTGTGTCAGCAGCCTTCGGGCCAAAGCCCAAGCAATTCTTGCCAGTGGGCTTACCCAGGCTTGCTTGCTGGAGGGGAGTTTGGGGGCTGGGGCTGCCATTTGCCCGGGCTAGGGGCTTGTGCTGGAGGTGCCCTTAGCATGACCTTGTGGGTAAATCACCACAATTCAAGATTACAGACACACAGAGGTTGAACTTAATAAAACGATAACTCTTTAATTCTATAACATAATTGCAAATTCAACATGTGCAAGTTTTTGTTTTTGTTTTTATTTTTGCCAAAACGCATGCAATTTTATGGGTATTTTGAAAAAGTGTCAGAAATATAGTTAGTAAAGTATATAGACCAAATTGTTTATTCTTAGCTTTCTCCTCTCCTGAATTAAATAAAAAATAAAAAATCGACAACATCCATGTTTTTTTTTTTGGTCAATTGAAGATTAAATAAAGCCAAAAGGCAGCGACTCAAAGGGGAGCCAAACTCAAACAAACCAAAATACAACGCAAAGGGAAGAAACCCAAGAAAATAAAAACGACCGAAAAGAGACAAGCAGAAAAACAAAACAATAGAACTAGCAAGCCAATTATGTAGGATTGGGAAGAAACGGAGGACAAGGGAGGCAATCACAAGAGAGAACATGAACAAAAGAGGATGGAGGTTGTATAAGCCATGACTCCAAGCACATCCCCCTTCTTGCAAGCGAGGCAACGACATAAGTGTTAAAGTGAGTCTCCTAATTAATCAAGGAGATTTATTTCCTTGATTAATTAAGGGATTTACTTTTCTATTTTATATAGTTGTCAAATCATTGTATAGTTAGGAGATACTTTCCTAATCCTTTACTGTATCTAATTCATTGTAAAGCACTCATGTAAACTCTTATATGTACCTCCTTATAGAGAAGAATAAAACCTAACCTAATATATTCAAACCAAATATCATATTTTAGCATGGTATCAGAGCCTAGTTCTCTTGTAACCTGTGCTTGCGTTCTTCTTGCAATTTAAGTGCTCTGAGGAGGGGAGGGGGAGTGAAAAAGGATATGTTTCTCTTTCCTATAGCTTATCTCTCGTAAATGTGTTGCTTGCCCCATTACCTTGACGTATTTCCATGAAGAAATTGCTTATTTCTTGACTCCGACGACCCCTTCTTTTCAAGGGGAAAGGTGGAGTGAAGAGAAGTTGTGTCTGTGTGAATTAGTTGAAGTTCATATGGAAGAATTTGTCATTGTAGTTTTCCATTGCTATTGTTGTCTTTGCCTTATCTCAAATTTCTCATATTCAAATCCAAAACCCTAAATCAAATTCCTCATATTTTTCCCCAAATCCAAATCCCTCAAATCTAAAGTCCTCAAATCCTCTTATCAAAATCCCCAAACACATACCCTTAAATCTTATACACATACCTCTCAAATCCAATTCCTACATCAAATTCCTCAAATCAAATTCCTCCAATCAAAATCCCTCACATTCTCATATCACATTTTACTTCCGCTGTGATGTCAGGAATCCCTACGATTCTCCCCCTTATTGCAGACTCACATAAGCATGCGGTCAATCTTGCTGACCCGGCTACCCGGACTTGTGCTTTTATCAACACCACTAAAGGTTCTATTTTTCATACGTCCTTTCAAAAATCCGCATGGATTATCGACTCGGGTGCTACGAATCACATGACATTTGATCCTAACTAACTTATTAATCGCAAATCATCCACTCCGTCGGTGGTGTCTAATGCTAATGGTACCCCTCCCCTGTGGATCAGAAGACTATTGACAGAATTGGGCTTTAAGCCAGAAAATCCAATGGAGTTGCATTGTGACAACAAGTCAGCCATTGATATTGCCCATAATCCAGTTCAAATGATCGAACCAAAAATGTTGAGGTGGATAGACATTTTATCAAAGAAAAAATTGAGAAGAAGATCATCCGCCTACCATTCGTAAAATCAGAAAATCAACTGGCAGATATCTTAACCAAAGCTGTTTGTGGCAGAGTATTTCATGACTCACTTACCAAGTTGGGCATTTGTGACGTATATGCACCAACTTTAGGAGGAGTGTTAAAGTGAGTCTCATAATTAATCAATGAGATTTATTTCCTTAATTAATTAAGGGATTTACTTTCCTATTTTATATAGTTGTCAAATCATTGTATAACTATGAGATACTTTCCTAATCCTTTACTGTATCTAATTCCTTGTAAAGCACTCATGTAAACTCTTATATATACCTCCTTATGGAGAAGAATAAACCCTAACCTAATATATTCAAACCAAATATCATATTTTAGCAATCATCACATTCCTTTTTGTTTTTTGAGTACAAGCGATTGAGGAAGGGTATATAGAACAAATTGTATTCTTAGCTTTCCACTCTCTTGAATTAAATAAAAAATAAAAAATCAGTGACATCCCTTCTAGTTTTTTGAGTACAAGCGATCGGGGAAGGGCACATGGATAAAAGTAGAATAGCTCAACCAACTGAACTATATCCCACTAATATCCCATTTTAAAAGTGCTTTAAGAAAGTAATTTCTTAATGTACCTCTAAATAATGTATGTCTAGATTATCTAAATGGACGAGTTGAGTTAAGATTACATATGAGTTGGAGTATTGACTTAAGTTGTGGAAAATGAAGTAGAATATTTTAGTCCCTTCTTTTCTTCTTTTGGGTTTTTTTCTCGGTTTAGTTTATATGTCTGAGCCCAAAATGGCTTTTTGGCCCAATTGAATCCAACAGAATCGTGTCGGCCTCTGTGAACTGGTTATACCAGGCCTAGAGTTATTGTTAGGTTGTTTGGTCTTGTTTTGGTCCCTTCGTTAACTATGAACAAAAAACAAAGTACAAATGTCGGTGGGTTGACTTGTCCATATTGTTAGCCTTATTATTATGATATCTCTTGCTCTTTTGAAAAAAAATATTGAAAAGTCAAGGCCATAGGGTACTACACTTTAGCCAGTGGATTATAAGGAAATCGGCACGCACGCATGAAAGACTTTGCGATGATGGGGTGGAAAAAAGCCAATATTTCTTTCATGATATCATGTGTAGTTCAAACACTTGGTAAACGCATGGTTGGAATCCAACGGTAATCTATTCGGCGTTGTTTTTTTATCAGACAGTCTAACAACATAAAATTCCTAGGTTGCAACTACACATATCATGCAAGAATGAACTTAATGAATGGTCCACATTCATGTATAGTCAGACAAGAGAGCATTTTATACCTTCCAACCAAGTTTGTGGTACGGTATGTGATTGATGAAATGCTTCAATGTTATTTTCAACACAAAAAGAAAATTCTTTTTTTTAATTTTTATTGGTTACTGGTTTAAAATCATGCGGACTAAGAAGAAGGTGGCATCCTTTCTCAAAAAAAGGCAAAAGAATAGTTCCCTACACGGGCACCACCTATCTGCAAAGCGAGACAAAAGGCGGTAACATCTCACTCTGTTTTTCTCTCTCTTTCCAACTGTGGAGACATATATTCTAATAAGAAAAATCTTCTGAAAATCTTTTGAAACTAAAGTTGTCTGGATTTTCAACATGCAGAACGACCAATTATTTCTGTTCTTGAAATATATACACTTTGCTTTAAGACTTGGCATGTTGGGTTCAAGAAAAGTTGGTATTTAGCTTCTTTTTATTTTTTAGATTTGTTAAATTGATACATTATAGTTAGTTTGCCATGGACACAAGAAATCTTTATGAAGCCGGTCAGAGTTTACAAGCAAACGGTTCTTCAATTTGGACGGACAATGGAATGGAAGTTTTCTCAAGGACGTCTATGACTTCCAACCATGAAAATGATGAAGACGATCTCATGTGGGCTGCACTTGAAAGACTTCCCACATTCAATCGTTTAAAGAAAGGTTTACTCACTTCTTCACGCGGTGAGGCCAATGAGGTCGATGTACGTAAACTTGGATTCCAAGAAAGGCATAATTTGATTGAGAGGTTGGTGAGAGATGCTGAAACCGGGAACGAGAAGTTCTTAATGAGGCTCAGGGAGCGTCTCGATAGGTAATCAATGAAGAGTGATTAGCTGGTACCGGTTCTTTATATATATATTTGGTCGGTATTCAAGAGAATATTCAAACAATGTACCAGTTACTGTAGATTCATACCTATAACAACACCATCTTTTCACTTCAATCAATTTGTATTAAGCCATTTTCCACCAATTCCTTCTAGAGTTACTCTTGTTTTCGAATCACGCTTAAGGAACTACATAAAGAACCACATTATGTGGGATGCCAACTGATTAATTGGTTTTGTTTTGTGTTGGATGATTGAACTAGTTTTTAACATCTTTCTTGGATATTTGTCAGAGTTGGAGTGGAAGTTCCAACACTGGAAGTCAGATATGAGCATGTCAACATTGAGGCAGAAGCTCATGTAGGAAAAAGGGCTTTGCCTTCATTCTTTAACTTTTACATTAATTTTTTGGAGGTAAACCTGCAATCAAATGAAATCAGTCTAGATTACTTCTTCTTGTTGTACTAAATTAAACACTCATATCGTAATTCTTCCTGATTAACATTGTCCTCCTTTTATTTAATTTTTTTTCAGGGTTTCTTGACCAGTCTCCACTTGCTTAAAAGTAGGAAGAAAAAATTGTCTATCCTTGGTGATCTTAGTGGAATCATTAGGCCTAGCAGGTGAGAATGCAGACTCTGACCCTAAACTTGAAATTACATTTTTAGCTTTTAACCCCAAATTTTGTTACTAATTTTTTGGTTGTTCTGGTTTTGGGGGCTGGTGTGAATTTTAAAGAATAACATTGCTTTTAGGTCCTCCAAGCTCTGGAAGGACCACACTGCTGTTGGCCCTCGCAGGGAAGCTTCCTCTCGATGTAAAGGTAAGGGTGGCTCTAGAGCTTTAGCTGTTCATGGATTTTCATCAATAGAAGCCAGGCTCTGTGTTCAGCTAATTGGCTTCAGTAGAATTGATAAACATTCGAACTTTTCATACAGTTCTCTGGGAAAGTGACATACAATGGCCTTGACATGAATGAATCTGCACCCTGGAGAGCTGCTGCCTACATCAGTCAGCATGATATACATAATCCTGAAATGACTGTAAGAGAAACCTTGGCCTTCTCTTCTAGATGTGATGCAGCGGAACAAGAACAAAAGATAATTTCAAGCAAACTTAACTCCGTTGATTCTAAGAATACCCGGAATTAAAACTCTAATCTGTTAATTCTGAGAATACCCAGGAAAAGAGTAAAGAGATGAGAGAAAAATCTCAATCTTCATTCAATAACAAACATCAATTTCCCTTTCTTACAATTTCATGCATTATTTATAGGTGCCTCTCAATCAAGATGAGATAACTCCTCATAACTCTCCTAAACCTTTCATATCCCAACTTCCCTCCTAGTGATAACTTCACATTAAATCTCCCTATAACTCACAAAGATGAAAAGACTCTCTATAACTTCATTCATGAACCTAGATAACTCCTACGTACGAAGAGACACTTATTTAATATAGGTTATTAAGACTTTCCTCATGCTTGAATGTGATCCCAATGGTCCATGTATGTGTTTGCTAAACTCGCTGCATCAAGATGCCAGGGGATTGGAGCTTGTCATGGTTAGTTTTAATTATGGTCTCATAGTTTATTTACCAGAATTCAGTCCAATTTTTTCTATTTCCAACTTTCAAGAATCATGAACAATTATTATATGGTCATCTGCAGAATGGTTGGCAGAATTGTCAAGGAGAGAGAAAGCACAAAATATTCATCCTGATCCTGATATTGATGTCTTCATGAAGGTGGAAAACTGAAGCTAGATGAATCTGTTTTTCTGGGATTTTGGTTATGACTATCTATGAATCCATATTCATTGTAGCTAAAATGTATTTCAAGATATCTAGCATGAATAAATCTTCAGTTTTTATAGTCAGCCGATTAAAACTAATATTTGGTGTTTCCAATGCTCCAGGCAGCATCTATAGAAGGGCAGAAGGCAAGTGTTGTCACAGATTATGTTCTGAAGGTATATGACAATCTGTCTTCATTAATTGCTTTAAAAAACAATCCAATTTAAACAATTGATAAATAACTTTGCTTTCCACTTGCAGATTTTGGGACTAGACATATGTGCAGACACCATGGTTGGGGATGCAATGCTAAGGGGTATTTCGGGTGGTCAAAGAAAGCGTGTCACAACAGGTAAATCATCACACATTTTTATTTTTGAATAAAATGTATTTATCTGAATATCTTTGTCGATTGCATTGCAGGTGAGATGCTGGTTGGACCAGCAAAGGTTCTGTTCATGGATGAGATATCTACTGGTTTGGATAGCTCAACAACTTTTCAAATTGTGAACTCGCTAAGGCAATTCATTCGCATTCTCAATGGCACTGCTGTTATTGCTCTCCTCCAGCCACCACCAGAAACTTATGAACTTTTTGATGACATTATACTCCTCTCCGATGGTCAGATTGTGTATCAGGGGCTCCGTGAACATGTGCTAGAGTTTTTTGAGTCTTTAGGCTTCAAGTGTCCTGAAAGAAAAGGAGTGGCAGATTTCTTGCAAGAAGTAAGTGTAAACTCCACTTTATTTCCTTTTGTTAGAAGCCTATAAATATGTTATTGATCCCTTAAATTTATGTGCCCTACCCATATCCTTAATATAATCTTTTTGCATAATTGATTAATTTCTGTAGGTGACCTCAGAGAAAGATCAGGAGCAATATTGGGCTAATAGGGATGAGACTTACAGATTTGTCACAGTCAAGGAATTTTCTGATGCATTCCAGTCATTCCATGTGGGAAAGAGGATTAATGAGGAGCTGGCTATTCCATATGACAAGAGCAAACAGAGTGCAGACATTTTGGCACCCCAAAAATATGGTGTTGGAAAGAAAGACCTCTTCAAAGCCTGCATGTCAAGAGAATACTTGCTAATGAAGAGGAACTCATTTGTCTACGTATTCAAGTTTGCTCAAGTGGGTGATAAATCTATTTTAGTATTTAGTTGAACTATATACAATACATTGTCATGCATCTATAATTCCTTAATCTTCTTTGTTCTAACAGCTTATAGTAATGGCAATAATCACAATGACACTCTTCCTGCGGACAAAGATGCACCGAGATTCAATTACTGACGGAGGCATTTTCTCTGGTGCCTTATTTTTCGGTTTGATAATGGTCATGTTGAACGGAATGGCAGAGCTCAGTTTGACCATTGCCAAACTTCCTGTTTTTTACAAGCTAAGGGACCTCATGTTCTTCCCTGCCTGGGCATATGCACTTCCTGGATGGTTCCTCAAGATCCCCATCTCATTTGTAGAAGTTGCAATTTGGGTTTTCTTCACCTACTATGTCATTGGTTTCGATCCAAATGTGAATAGGTAATTATATATACCTGGATTTGTAGATGTGTAGGAAACATTTGTTCACATTTTTTTTCACTTTCTGTTCTGTTAATCTATGCATGTGCAGGTTGTTTAGACAATACCTTATATTCGTACTTGTTCATCAAATGGCTTCTGGATTATTTCGACTTCTTGCAGCACTTGGTAGGAATATGATTGTTGCTAGCACATTTGGGTCATTTGCACTACTGGTACTTTTTGTGAATGGTGGCTTTGTTCTGTCACGAGGTATGATTTGAGTTTGACATCAAACTAAACTTACCTCACAAGAAAGTCCCCATAAAGCTTCTTTCTTTCACTTTTCTTTGTTGCAGTGGATATAAAAAAATGGTGGAAATGGGCTTACTGGATATCGCCACTGATGTATGGGCAGAATGCAGTAGCAGCAAACGAGTTCCTCGGGCACAGCTGGAAGCATGTAACCTATTGGTTTAGCCATGTAAAACAATATTTCTGTGATTGTCTTGTAATCTCTCTAACGTCTGAACTTCTTCCATATGAAAGGTTCTTCCAAATACAGCACAACCATTGGGAATTGTATTTTTGAAGTCTAGAGGATTTTTTCCACACGAATACTGGTATTGGATAGGAGTTGGGGCGCTGATAGGATTTATGCTACTATTCAACTTGGCTTATGTTTTTGCCCTCACTTACCTCGACTGTGGGTACTTTCCCTTGAATTCATAACTTGAAAAGTGAGAGCCTATGTGTTAACACTGTTCAAATAATTTTGCAGCTTATGACAAGGCTCAGGCTAGTCAATCAGAAGAGTCTCAAACAAATGAAGCTGAAAATGCAGGTGACAATGCTTGAAAGTTAGCCGTGTCATTGAGAAGTTTATGACGTTATATATTCATCCTTTCATAAGCTAAATACGTTTAACTGATATGCAGGGAACAAGGCTGGCACCGAGATCCATTCAAATAAGAAAAAAGGAGTGACTCTTCCCTTTCAACAGCAATCACTCACTTTTGATGACATTTTGTACTCTGTTGATATGCCACAGGTAACTAACAACTCTAAACTTTTAGGATTCAAGTAGAGCTTATTGTCTTGGCTTTTTTACAACAGCACAGTCATGTTAAACGAAACATACTATTTTAATTCAACTTGCAGGAAATGAAGAACCAGGGTGTCAGTGAGGATAAGTTGGTGCTACTAAAGGGTGTGAGTGGTGCTTTCAGGCCTGGCGTGCTCACAGCTCTGATGGGTGTTAGTGGTGCTGGTAAAACCACTTTGATGGATGTTCTAGCTGGTAGGAAAACTGGTGGTTATATTGAGGGTGAGATCAAAATTTCTGGATACCCCAAAAAACAAGAAACATTTGCTCGAATTTCAGGGTATTGTGAACAAAATGATATCCATTCTCCTTATGTTACTGTCTATGAGTCTTTGCTTTTTTCTGCTTGGCTCCGCCTACCGCCTGAAGTCAATTCTTCAACAAGAAAGGTTGATGCCTCAAACCCTCTTTTATCTGGATAATGAAGGATAGCTTCATAACTCAATTAGAACCTTAAGTATTCATCAGCTATAGCAATTCTAAATGCTAAGTAATTGCAGATGTTCGTGGAGGAAGTCATGGAGCTTGTGGAACTAAAGCCTTTGAGGCAAGCTCTAGTTGGATTGCCGGGTGTGAATGGTCTCTCAACTGAGCAACGGAAGAGGCTCACAATTGCTGTTGAACTAGTGGCAAACCCCTCCATAATATTCATGGATGAGCCTGTTGGAAAATTGGCTCGCTTAAAGGATACAAAGTATTGGACCAGCGACCGGTCGTTTCTACACAGATTCGAAGTCTGAAGCTAAGTCGACGAGCGACCGGTCGCAGGAAGACATTTCGAAGTCTGGAGACTCTGTGCAAAAGCGACCGGTCGCAAATGACCTGCGACCGGTCGCCCAACACGTGCTGTTTCGAATCAGCACTGTTTCTCAACAGTTTCTTTAGTGTGCTATCGTTTTCTACCCACTTGCAAGGATATTTTAAGTCACTTCAGACTTAAATGAAAGGTGGCAAGTTGCTGGGAAGCCAAGGGAGCAAATTAAGGAAAGATGTTGGCTTGTTTCAAGGAGTTCCCACCCTATGATTCTAAAAGGAGTGGCTGAACATGAAGCCATGAATGGAGAGCCTTTTGTCTGCCCAATGTGTGGTCCAAGTCAGGAAACCAAGGGGAGAACGTGGGAGGAAAAGAATAAGTCTTTTCTCAAGCCCAAAGACTTGTCTATTATATGGAAGAGGAAACAAAAGAGATAGTGAATGAGGCAAAGTAGCTGGAAACTAGTGAGTCAAGTAGAAGAGAGAGTTCTCAAGTGTATCAAGGTGTTGAGCAAGGGTGTGAGAGAAACAGATTGTGAGGGTAGTGTTCTAAGGGGGTTTTCAGTTGTAAACCAAAGTTGTAACCTATCTTCATTAGTGAAATTTCTCAAGGGGATCACCAATAGGATGTAGGCAAAATTTGCTGAACCTCTATAAACACTTGTGTCATTTGTGCTTGGTTATTTTCTGTGTGTGTGTGTAAGGACTCATCCATCATTGAGTCTTGTCCAAAGTCCATCAACAACAAGGTCTAAAGGGGAGTGAATTGGTTTTAATTCACTACAGAGCCAACTTCGGGGCTGGATGCCAGAGCTGCTGCAATTGTCATGAGAACAGTTAGGAACACTGTGGACACTGGAAGAACAGTTGTTCACAATTCATCAGCCAAGCATTGACATATTTGAAGCTTTTGATGAGGTGAGAAATTTTGGAATATCATTAAAGTGACATATTCCCATGGTTTACCTTTTTATCTAACAGTAATACAATGAACATGAGGTTCCAGCTATTGTTGATGAAGCGTGGAGGGGAAGAGATCTATGTAGGGCCTTTAGGTTACCATTCTTGTGATTTGGTCAAGTATTTTGAGGTATGTCTTAATGATAAATACGCAATGGAACAATAAGTTTTTGTGTTAATCCACATGCTTTTAGTGACATGGAAGTTGCAATTCATATAGGACGTCCAAGGAGTCAGTAAAATTATAGACGGTTACAACCCTGCAACTTGGATGTTGGAAGTTAGCTCTTCAGCACAAGAAAAGGCTTTAGGGGTTGATTTTTCCAAAGTGTACAAAAATTCTGAACTGTATCGGTAGGTACTTTTGTAAATGCACGACTGATAGCAGTGCAAGGCAGTAAAACACATCTAATTATTTGGAATTTTGTATTCATCTAGCCTCGTCAGTGTAACGATGATTACATAGTAAGAATATGATATGAAGTTGTACAATTGTTTGGCTTGTGTTTCAGGAGAAACAAAGAACTTATTAGACAACTAAGCATACCTCCTCCTGATTCCAGAGACCTCCATTTCCCATCTAGATACTCTCAGTCATTCTTTTCTCAGTACATGGCATGCTTTTGGAAACAAAGATTGTCCTATTGGCGCAATCCACCGTATACTGCTGTAAGATTTTTGTTCACAACTATCATAGCCCTCATGTTTGGCACAATGTTCTGGGACCTTGGCTCCAAAACGTAAGCTACATCGACTGATTCTTGATTGAAGGTTCAACCTATCGTAATTTCTATCTACATATAAACACATTATTATAAAAATTGTAGGAAAAATCAGCAGGACCTGTTTAATGCAATGGGTTGTATGTATTGTGCTGTTCAATTCATTGGAGTCCAAAATGCTAGTAGTGTGCAGCCAGTAGTTTCAGTTGAACGAACTGTCTTCTACAGAGAAAAAGCGGCTGGAATGTATTCACCCTTAGCATATGCCTTGTCGCAGGTAATCAATTTACACAACTATCATACTTCATCTCATAATGAGCCAATATGCATATATGTTTCTATAAGCAACGTCCATGTTTTCTGCAGATTATAATTGAGCTTCCATACATTTTTGCACAAACTGTGGCATACGCTGTCATAGTGTATTCAATGATGGGACATGAGTGGACCGCGGCTAAATTCTTTTGGTACCTATACTTCATGTACTTCTCATTGTTATATTTCACATTTTATGGGATGATGGCTGTGGCCGTGACACCAAATTACCACATAGCTACTATAATTTCCTCTGCATTTTATGGAGTGTGGAACCTGTTTTCGGGATTTGTTGTCCCACGAACTGTAAGTACTGCCTTCATATAACTAGTTCCTCTTAAATGCCACATTTGTTTCGAGCGTAGCTCGATGCTAATAAAACTGTGCCTGGCTAATGACAGCGAATTCCTGTGTGGTGGATATGGTATTATTGGATATGTCCAGTTGCTTGGACCTTGTATGGACTGGTTGCATCACAATATGGAGATATAGACGACGTGCTTGACAATGGTGAAACAGTTAAACAGTTTTTGAAAGATTATTTTGGCTTCAAACATGATTTTCTAGGAGTAGTGGCAGGTGTTGTTGCTGCATTTGTGGTTCTCTTTGGATTAATGTTTTCCATTTCCATTAAGGTTTTCAATTTCCAAAAGCGGTAGAAAGTGAGCTTCCATATTTACATTGGATGTTACAGGTTATAACCACCACTGCACTGATAGATAGATGAAAGTTATTATCAGTCTGTCAATTTACATAGGATTTGTAGTATGTATACAATCGTAGGTAGATGAAAGTTCTTATCAATGTATTTATTAGTAGAAATCATTTCTAGCTAAGAGCGGCGCCCCCATCGGAGTTGTCAAATTCTCTTTTTTATGACCTATATGGACTGGAAACCAAAATTTGATATCTCCATGCCTCTTATCTCCCCATTCAATACGTAAAATTTATTTTCTGGCACAAGCAAATCAAAAGAACATGTGGAATCCATTTTGGCTAGGTTTGAGATGATTTCAATGTTTGGTGCACACGAAAGAAAAACCCCAAACATACTAACTAAAATGTAAAAACTTTATAAAATTTTGGCAACAAATTTGAGACATAATTATCCAATATTTGGCATACCAATCAAATTTCACATTTATACATATGGCTTAAGCAAAGCTGCAAAACTCAGTGCAAAAATCCTAACCCTTACAAGTACTTACCAAAGCATGCTTTGTGTACTGAGACATTGGTTGCCATTGCTGGTCCAAATAGATGACTAGGTTTTGCTTTTCTTGGTTTGGCCTGATTTCTGCATAAGTTTTCTATATTTCAGGGGTTGCTGAAAATTAAGAAACCTTAAACCATTGAGCATGGTACTTAGTTCCTACAATGACTTGCTAAGTTCTTGTTCGACAAGGAATTACAATGACTCGATAGGTTTCTTGTTTTAGCAGTCTAAATTTGTCATTTACAAATAACAAAAAGAAACATCTATCGAGTTTGGAAATTAAACGCCCTAATAGAGAAGGCAAAGATGAATCCAAAGAGCACTGTAATCCCAACATGCACAGCTGCAACCACTCCCACAAAATCATGCTTGAAACCAAAGTAATCATCCAAAAATTGTTTGACAGTTTCACCATTGTCGAGCACATGGTTTAGATCGCCAAACTGTGATGCAACCAATCCATACAACGTCCAAGCCACAGGACATGCCCAGTAATACCATCTCCACCATATAGGAATCCTCTGTTCGTGGCCAGGTAGTAATATAAAATTGACAAAAGGAACAATTAGTAATTTGGGTATTTATATGCTGAAAACTTATTCTAATCCAGAACACTAATTAAGCAACACTTACCGGTCGTGGGACAATGAATCCTGAAAAGAGGTTCCATATTCCATAAAATGCAGAGGAAACAATAGAAGCAATGTGATGGTTTGGTGTCACAGCCACAGTCATCATGCCATAAAGTGTGAAGTACAACAATGTGAAGTACATAAAGAATAGATACCAAAAGAATTTGACCAGAGTCATCTTAAATCCGATCAACGTATAAGTTATGACTCCATAGACCACAGCTTGTACTAAAATATATGGAAGCTCAATCAAAACCTGTGACAAGAAAGAAGTTGAATAATACATGTATATATGTGTATATATATATATATATATAGAGAGAGAGAGAGAGAGAGAGAGAGAGAGAGAATTAAATTTGGTCATTGAAACAGTTGACAATCCAAGAATCATTTCACCTGTGCAAATGCATATGGCAAGGCTGAATACATCCCTGCAGCCTTTTCTCTGTAGAAGACAGTTCTTTCAACAGCAACTACAGGCTGCACAGATGTAGCGTTTTGGACCCCAAGGAAGAGAACAGCAGTATACATAGATCCCATTGCATTGAACAGATCTTGTTGCCTTTTCCTGCATCTCATATTACAGAGTAAATTTCAATACAGGAAAAGTGAAAAATAAAATAATAATAATCCTGATGAGTTTCACCAACTCAATTCTTTGTTTCCATGTCCTTACTTACGTTTTGGAGCCGAGTTTCCAGAAAATCGTCCCAAACATCAGTGCTATGACAATTGTGAAGAGAAATTTTACAGCTGTGTATAATGGATTGCGCCAATATGACCAATGTTGTTTCCATAAGCAAGCAATGGTTTGGGTCAGAAACGATTGCGTGTATTGAGTAGGGAAATAGAGGTCCTTTGAAGAAGGAGCAGGTGTGCTGAAGTCTTTAATAAGTTGCTTGTTTCTCCTGAACCATATTATGCCAGGCAAAGATTTCAGCTACTGATGTAAGATAAATAAACATGGGAAGGGATGTTTCAGCGTTTTTTCCTTTATAGGTGTAAGCTATCTTACAATGTAGCAGTGACATATCAAGTAACAGACCTGTATAGCTCAGAAGTTTTGTAAACTTGGGCAAAATCAATCTTCAAATCTAATTCCTGTGCTGATGTTGTAACTTCCAACATCCAAGTCGCTGGATTATAACCATCTTTTATTTTACTTATTCCTTCGATTCCCTTGATTCAAAGAAAATAATGTTAATTCACGGTAAACCATGTATAATATAAGTGAAGGAAGAATAAAAAACATTCAATGTTGGATATATTTATGGAAATAGGATCCTCTACTTGTATTTTTGGTGCTTATATAGTTCTTATTTTTAAAACTATGTTTGTAGTTACTTTTCAATATAAATCCGGAACGACATAGTTTTAGACATAAACACGATCCAAGCACGAAAAAGACAAGTAGTCCCAAATCCATCTTGATATGTGGTTCATGACATCCTACCTCAAAATACTTAATTAGATGGAAAGAGTGACGACCCAATGGCCCTACATATATTTCTTCTCCTCCACGCTTCAGTAGGAGTAGCTGCAACCACATTCTTATTCATCATGCATATTTATATGAGAAAGAACCTAAAACAACCTCTAGATTCCAATCAATTAACATTTCTCACCTCATCAAAACCTT
Organism: Prunus avium; assembly: GCF_965620075.1. Taxonomy (NCBI): domain Eukaryota; kingdom Viridiplantae; phylum Streptophyta; class Magnoliopsida; order Rosales; family Rosaceae; genus Prunus; species Prunus avium. The sequence goes on from NC_142286.1 coordinate 6,410,058, forward strand.
CAAATATGTCAATGCTGGGCTGGTGGATGGTGCAAACAACTGTTCTGCCAGTATCCACTGTGTTCCTAACTGTTCTCATGACAATTGCAGCAGCTCTTGCATCCAACCCTGAAGTTGGCTCATCCATGAATATTATCGAGGGGTTCGCTACTAGCTCAACGGCAATGGTTAGCCTTTTGCGCTGCTCAGTTGAGAGGCCATTCACTCCAGGCAGCCCAACAAGTGCTTGCCTCAATGAGGTGAGTTCCACAAGTTCCATCACTTCCTCAATGAACATCTTTAGAAGAATTTCAGAATTAGAAATTAAAATCATGATAGCCAAGTAAATTTGCAAGCCACTTATGATCAAGTTGCATACTTTCTATAGAAGGCTTCTTTCCATTGATATAGAAAATCAAGAAAAGGCCATTTGTGATTTTCTCCTATTAGGCCTACTTTTGTATCATGTCCGCCCTAGACATAGCAAGTTTTTTGAATCACATAAAGTTGTGTTTGCTTTTTTATATTTGCTATATTTGCTTTTATTCATATTTCTTTTTCAGATTTACTACATGATTTGCACAGTTCTTTTTACATACCTTGGCATGTGATTACCGGAAGTTTAATGTTAGGAAAAATGAATAAGGTGAATTTGACAACCCAATTTTGACTTGTTTTGGATTGTTCACAAATCATAAACCCTGAAACAGATTCTGGTTTTAGATATTATCATACTGACCTTTCTGGTTTCGGACTTGACTTCCGGTGGCAAACGAAGCCATGCCGAGTAGATCAAAGACTCATGGACAGTTACATGAGGGGAATGGATGTCATTTTGCTCACAGTATCCAGAAATCCGGGCAAAGGTTTCTTGCTTCTTTGGGTAGCCCGAAATTTTGATGTCCCCTTCAATATATCCACCAGTTTTCCTACCCGCCAGTACATCCATGAGAGTGGTTTTACCAGCACCACTTACTCCCATCAAAGCTGTTAAAACACCTGGCCTGAAAGCACCACTCACACCCTTCAGAAGCACTAATTTGTCCTGCATGACACCTTGGATCTTCATTTCCTGCAGTTTCATACTTTGTTGGATATAGTTGTTTTGGAAGTAACCTAACAAAACAAACTAAAACAGTGTATTTGATTTCGGAATGAAACTTTTGGAATTGTACTCATTTTTGGTTTGAAGTTACCTGTGGCATGTCAACTGAGTAAATAATTTCATCAAAGGTGATGGAATGGGGTTCAAATGGAAGAACCATCCCTCTTTTCGTGTTATGAATAGTCTGGAGAGAAACTTCTGTCCTATTTTGACCCTTACTCTCTGCATGCCAATTAAAATTAGTTGTCACCTAAGGGCAGTAACATAAGAAGTACAAAAACACAGACAACCTTTGGAGGTGCTCGGTGCACATTATGGATGAGATTTAGCACCTGTCTTGGAACGTTCACTTGAGCTATTTTGATTGCGTGGTAATATGCCCATTCTCTCGGTTCTGCCATCATTTTCATTGCTTTGGGAATCTTCTGATCTAACAGCCTGAGGCTTCCCCAGTGCTGCATAATAAGTTTTTGGTACATTAGTAGATAACTCAATTTGTAAAATGTTTAAGTGGATGTATAAGGTAGATATACCCACGGTTTAGGTAGGAGAGAGCTACAATGTAGCAACTGTTGAATAGTAATACAAATCCAGCCATTGCCCCAACACCTATCCAATACCAGTATGCATGTGGAAAGAACCCACGAGACTTTAAAACTTCAACTCCTAGAGACACTGTCGAGTTTGGGAGTACCTTTTATAGGAAAGTAAATTCACACATCAGATGAGTTTGAAGAAAGAAACACAAAATTATATAAATGATTTTGAAGAAACAAATACAAGATGATTTTCAATAAATTACATGTCTCCAATTCTTCCCAAGTAATTCATTAACTACTACTGCATTCTGACCGTACATCATAGGCGAAATCCAGTAACCCCATTTCCACCACTTTCTAATATTATCTGTGAAATTAAGGAATGCCAGAAGCATCATATTAGCTGCAATGAAATTATGAGAAGAAAGTCTTTCCCATGAATAAATTATGTCTTAACATTGCTGGTACCTCTAGAAAGCACGAAGCCACCCAATGTAAACATTATGAGCAATGCGAATGAACCCAAGGTGTTAGCAAGAACCAAGTTCCTACACGCTGCTGCAATTAAACGGAATAATGCAGAAGCCATCTGGCTAACAAGTATCAGCAGTATATATTGCCTAAGCAACCTGCAGCATGTGCAAAAAACCATGCATCAAGGATTGGTATGCATGACAAACATGTGAGTTATGATGTTTTTACTCGTTTACCGTTCTATACTTGGATCAAATCCAATCACATAGTAGGTAGTGAACACCCAAAGTGCTACTTCTACAATTGTTATTGGGATCTTGAGAATCCATGTTGGAAGAGCATATGTCCATGCAGGGTAGAAGAAGAGGTCCCTTTGCTTATAAAATACAGGAAGCTTTATGATGGTCATGGGAAGCTCTGACATCCCATTAAACATAACCATGATCATGGTGAAGAACAAAGCGCCAGCGTAAACTCCTCCATCATTTACTGAATCACGGGGCATCTTGGTTCGTAGGAAGAGTGTCATGGAAATCAGAGCCACAACTGTCAGCTAGAAGCAGGAAAAAGGATTATTACAAATTATAAAACTTCTGTCCAAAATATTAAATCAAGAACTAAAATATATATAATTATAACTTACTTGGATCAGCTTGAAGATGTAGACAAAGGCATTCCTCTTTGCTAGCAAATATTCTCTTGAAAAGCAAGCTTTCAACAGTTCTCCCTTTTTAAGACCATACTCCTTGGTTGTCAAGGCTGCTGGGTGGTTTTTACTCTTGTCAAATGGAACTGACAGTTCATCTCCTATTTTCTGTCCCGCATGGAATGATTGGAATGCCTCGTTAAATTCCTTGACTGTAATGAATCTATAAGGCTCATCTTTGCATGCCCAATACTGCTCCTGATCTTTCCTTGATGTCACCTATGGCAAATTTTAATGATGCATAGAATGAGATAGGTCACTCCACATGAAATTTTCATCATGTACTACACCAATCTATGATAAATAGGAGAGAACAGAAAATTATATAAATACACCTAGCTACCTCTTGTAGGAAGTCAGCAATGCCTTTCCTCTCGGGACATTTAAAACCCATAGATTCAAAAAACTCAAGCACGTGTTCACGAGATCCCTGGTACACAATCTGGCCATCCGAAAGGAGGATAATATCATCAAAGAGCTCATAAGTCTCTGGTGCTGGCTGGAGGAGTGAGATGACAACCGTTCCATTAAGAATGTGAACGTATTGCTTGATGGAATTCACAATTTGAAATGTTGTCGAGCTATCCAAACCAGTTGATATCTCGTCCATGAACAATGCGTTTGCTGGTCCAACAAGCATCTCACCTGTACATAAAATTTTTAAAATACTAAAAACTAGAAATGTGTGCAGACAAGAACAATTTGATGATGTGCATTACATTGGTTGTTGAATTTCTTTACCTGTTGTAACACGCTTTCTTTGTCCTCCAGAGATGCCTCTTAACATTTCATCCCCTACTATGGTATCAGCACAGACTTCTAGTCCAAGAATCTATTAATAAAAATGACTTAGATATAACTGAGTTTAGAAAATTGTCTAGTGCTTTCTGAAAGGACTCTTATGATCAAAGGTAAAGTTCTCGGTGTTTTTTACCTTTAGAATGTAATCTGTCACTACATTCACCTCCTGCCCTTCGGTTGCTATGGCCTACAATATCAGAAGCCAATAAAGTAAGTATTCTTGACTCGAAAAAAGTCAATAAATTTATTCACTTAGGTAATATGAAGCAAGAAAGCAAAATTATAACTTTCAGTTACTGTAAAGTTTTCATGGCATAATTTCCACCAGAAGGGAAGGTTGGGGAAAACAGAATCTCATGAATCCTGAAAGTTAGTGTTTCTATGTAATACCTATCATTTCAGAGAAGTTAAATTCATGTTCTTCTCACAAAATAACCAAGTCCATGCTATACACTCTGCCTCTGTGTGTGTGTGTTCAACAATGGACAGTAGCTTTTTTTTCTCACCTTCATGAAGACATCAATGTCTGGATCAGGCTTGATATTAGCAGCTTTCTCTCTTCTGCACAACTCTGAAAGCATATCTACAGATGACCAAAATGAAAACGAATCATTTACATATATCTAAATCCTTTTGTGTACCCCAAAAATAGATATGGAATGAAAAGAAAAACAGTTCCACGAATGAGCTAACCATAGCGTGTTCCAACCCCTTGGCATCTTGCAGAAAAGGCCAAGGTTTCCCTTACAGTCATTTCTCCAACATGAAGATCATGTTGACTGATGTAGGCAGCAGTTTTTTGGGGTACAAATTCATTCATTTCATGGCCATTATAAGTCACCCTTCCAGAAAGCTGAGGCATAACATTTGGTCTTCAAATTAGTTACAAGATCATTCAGATTTTTCCGAAAACCAATTAGAGAAAGATTTAAAGGTATTAATGAGATTCCTTTGCACCTTTAGATCTGGATCAAGCTTTCCTGCCAAAGCCAATAACAGTGTGGTCTTGCCAGAACTTGGAGGACCCAATAGCAATGTCATTCTAAAAGAAGAACACAAAACAAATGAATATCATTTTCTTTTTTTCTTCTAAAAGTGAGGAAGGTAAAAGAAGACAAACTAGCCCTTTGCTCACCTGCGAGGCTTTATGATTCCACTAACACTGTGGAGGATAGACAAATTTTTCTTCCTATTTGAAAAAATATGGAGACGATTCAAGATGCCCTTCAAAATCAATGGCAAAAGCTGATTAAACTTTGAGGACAATATCACTGAAAAATTATTAAACCAAAAACATCAACCTCTGTGCGTGCAGAGCTTCTTCCTACATAAACTTCTGCTGCATCATTACCTCGAGTATGTTAACGATGAAGTTAAAGAGTGTAGGCAAAGCCCTGCTTCCTACATAAGCTTCGGCTTCTACCTTCAGATGCTCGTATCGAACTTCAATTGTTGGAAGATCAATTCCAACTCTGAGAATATTCAAGAAACAGAAACAACCCATCAAAGAACGTTCAATTAAAAAGCATAAAACAAACGTTTGATCTGATCACACAGTTTTTTTCCACTACTAAATAATCCAACACTGGAATTTCATCGTAAATTTGGATTTTTTTAGGAGGTTGTAACTGGAATTGGAACATCTTTCCCTCATGTTGGTTTATCTTCTTTTTTTTTGGTCGGAAAGCCACTTACACCAAAATGAACTCAAACAATAAATGCAAAACAAAAAGACATAAAGCATGTTGGTTTATCTATGTTCCTGAACCTACAAAGAATAATTCTTTTTATAGCTGAACTGAATTTTTATGAGAAGAACACAGTAAACCTGTTTGTTTTCATAGCTTTCTTATTACCTATGGATACGATTCTTGAGCTTCAACAAGAACCTCTCATTGTCCTCTTCAGCGCCTTTCAGAAACCTCTCAATCAATTCCTTTCTTTCTTGAAAGTCAAGATTTGGTATATCAACTTCATTAGCCTCGCCAGCCGGCGAAGTCAGTATACCTTTTCTCAAACGATTATAAGTAGGAAGCTTCTGCAGTGCTGCCCATTTAAGAGCTGCTTCGTCGTCTTCTTCACGTGAAGACCTCGAAAAAACTTCCACACCATTGTTCCTCCATCTCATAGAACTGCCTAATTGGAGACTGTTGCCAGCTCTGTAAATCTCACCACCCTCCATTTCATCAAAAACCCACCAAGTTAAGCACAGAAGCTCTAACTTTCACCGATGGAGCCAAGATTTTGAATTCAGAAGAAAAGAACAGAAATTGGCCCTTGGAAAACTTGTAGCCAAACCCCACTAGAAAAACAAGTGTTGGTTTTGCTCTGTTTGCTTTCTTCACGACAGTGCAATACAATTTATACTGTAAAAGCATATATGAAAACAATAAATACACAAAAAAAGAAAGTCAAATCTCATTTCCAAAACTACTTGAATGTGAACCGTGTTCAATTTAAACAACAATCTGAAATTTGCTCAAAGAAATGATCTCCACTGTCCAAAATTTGACACCTTGGAGGAGAGAGAAGCAATTAATGCATGTCGTGAGGAAACTGAGAAGAACTTACATGTAACGAGATCCCAACATGGTGGTACCCAAGCCTATCCTGCGTCGCCATGTCGGAAAATTCCATTGCCATGTAGGAAAGTTTTGTTTTGTTTTTTTGTTTTTGTGTTTTTAAAAACTTTCACACGTGCCAATCAATAACCATCCATTGGGCACGGACCTATAGCATGTACAACCTGGGCTATAGCCCAGGTGAGTTTTATTCTTTTCTTATAGTTAGTGTTAATGCTAAGCATATATAATCAATTGTTGTTGGCATTATTGGTGTCAAATAAACCTAATGAATAAAATAAAAATGATATATTCTTAAATTAAATTTACATATTTATGATCAATTACATCAGCCTCCTTATAAGGGTTTAGCCGAGCCTAAACTCTAACAGTCCGGTAAAGTAAACTAACCCACCCTATTTTGAAATCCTAGGTCCCTCCTTGAGCTATCCCAGTGGAGATAAGTTTTTCTCGAGGAAACTTCGCCTGTTCAGAAATGTTTGGTCATTTCACGTGCAAAACATGTGTTCAATGTCGTATTGATTTTCCTTTTTGTTTCATGTGAACTCCAACTTGGCGCGGAATCACGGAAATACTTCGGATTTTCCTTTCCTTTTCATATGTCCTTTACCTATTGTTATTGTACATTCACTAAAAGCACAAAAAACCAAAATATTTTCAGTCAAACCATTAATAATGCTACAGTCATTTACAAAATATTGATCCCTTGCCAAACTGTGTATTTCAATAAATTTCCAGTTGGATTCTAATTGTGCACATTGATAATTTGACAATATAACATATCAGATTATTTCACAACATAACTGATGCAGCGGCACTCGAGCAAGGATGTTGAAAAACATGAACCACAAACCACCAAACCCCGTTTAGTCTAAGAATATCCCAAACTTGGCATAAAAGATAGGATAAAATACTCAAACCCGTTAATTTTAAGAATACCAAGATTATGAGCAAAGTTAAGGGAACACTTCTCTTTGTTTTCAATTTCAATTCTCAACAACTGATTTGAGAAGTCTATGTCTACAAGTATTTAAAATCTTAATCTCTCACCCCATACATTGAACTAGTACCCAAATTAATGAACCCCATTCATCTAGATACATTGAGAACTCTAAGTATTCCAAATAAATGGAATTTATTAAACACAAACTATTCCAAATTCATGGAACTTATTAAAAGCCAAATGCACCATAAAACTTTAATGTCTCCTTATCTGCATCAATAACATTATCATACATCTCCATTGTAATGAAGAAAAATCAAGTTTGAAAACGTATGAGCATGGTAGGATGAAAAAACCAAATTGCTATATTGCTAATTAAATGTATGTGGCCACTACTCTATCATTAGTGGTTGGCGGAGACATAACTTCTTACGATTCTATTAATTAAGTTCTCATAAGTAGCAAGGATAAGTCAAATAATTAATAGCAGTTATTTATACACTTTCAATCCCTCCCTCCCTCCCTCCCTCCCTAATTGATCACTTGTGTAAAAAAAAAAAAAAAACAAACAAACAAACAAAACTTCTCGTGAAAGAGAAACCCCAAAAAAAAGTACAAAGCTTCTCGTAAAGGAGAAACCCAAAAAAATAGTACAAATCTTCTCGTGAAAGAGAAACCAAGGGTCAATAAAAGTCAAAACAAAATCGCCAGTCAAATTGTGGTGAAAATGACAAAATTAAAGAAGCAGTTTGGATCTATATACACTCAAATTTGCAACCTCACAATATCTCACTACAATCTCTTTCAATATTGGATGAGTCAGTAGTTTGGTGGTATACCCTACAACTAACCTTGACAAGTCGTTTGGTGGTATACCCTACAACTATGTATTTGTAGCCAATATGTCGTTTTACGTCATAAATTTTTTTAGGCCATAGGTACAACCGCAGAAAGGTGAGTAATTAATGAATAAATTGAAATTTTAGGTGGTTGAGACACAAAAAATACTTCTCCCCTATAGTAGAGTTTGCCCATTTAATGTCCCATTTTTTCCCTATCTATATTTCGGCAAAAAGTCCTCTGGCTGGCCGACCTTGATGTTCATGTTAGGCAATGGCATGCAACACAAGAGCCGCAACAAGTTACAACAACCATGCATCAAAATTTGGCAACCTCACAACAATATCTCACATGATTTACGGTACCTGTATGGGTCCAGTTCTTAATTGCACCGGTCCTTGTTCCAATTACCAAAAAAAAAAAAAAAAAAAAAAGAATAGCATTAAAAAATTTACTTTAAAAAGTAAATTCAGTCAAGGCTTCCCGAAAAAAATGAGCACTCCTAGAGATGCCTTATTTCCTAATAACTTTTTGTTTTAGCCGAAGTGCGATGGGGATTCAAATTTGAGACTTTCTACTGGCCTAGACCCCGTTGGCATTTCCTTGGCAATCATTACAATGACACTCTTCATGTGAATACTGCACCGAGATTCAATAGATGGAGTCATTTTTCTATTTTTCAACGGTGTCTTGTTCATGTTTAGATGAATGGCAGAGCTCTGTTTGACCAATTGTCAAGCTCCCTGGTTTTACATGCAAAGGGCTTCATGTTCTTCCCTGGCTGGCTAGCATTTTCACTTCCTGGATTGTTCCTCAAGCCCATCTCATCCATGGAAGTTGCAATATTGGTTTTCGTCACCTACTATGTCATATTTCGTCACCTGCTATGTCATATGTGAATAGGTGATTATGTCATGCATCTGCAGGTTGACCTTTGATTCTTTACTTGTTCATCACATGGCTTCTGGATTATTTCGAGTTATTGTAGCATTTGTTATCTCACTATAATCTCTTTCAATATTGGATAAGTCAGTAGGTTGGTGGTATACCCTACAACTAACCTTGACAAGTCGTTTGGTGGTATACCCTACAACTATGTATTTTTAGCCATTATGTCGTTTTACGTCATAAATTTTTTTAGGCCATAGGCACAACCACAGAAAGGTGCGTAATTAATGAATAAATTGAAATATTAGGAGGTTGAGACACAAAAAATCTCCTCCCCTATAGTAGAGTTTGCCCATTTTTTTCCCTATCTATATTTCGGCAAAAAGTCCTCTGGCTGGCCGACCTTGGCCGACCTTGATGTTCATGTTAGGCAATGGCATGCAACACAAGGGCCGCAACAATGACACTCTTCATGTGAATAATGCACCGAGATTCAATAGATGGAGTCATTTTTTCTATTTTTCAACGTTGTCTTGTTCATGTTTAGATGAATGGCAGAGAGCTCTGTTTGACCATTTGTCAAGCTTCCCGGTTTTACATGCAAAGGGCTTAATGTTTGGCTAGCATTTTCACTTCCTGGATTGTTCCTCAAGCCCATCTCATCCATGGAAGTTGCAATATTGGTTTTCGTCACCTACTATGTCATATGTGAATAGGTGATTATGTCATGCATCTGCAGGTTGACCTTTGATTCTTTACTTGTTCATCACATGGCTTCTGGATTATTTCGAGTTATTGTAGCACTTGTTAGCCATGGGCGGACCTACGTGGAGGGTAGGCCATGCAGTTGCCAATCCCATTTTGTGAATTTTCTCTCTCTGGGTCATTCTATAGTGAGGGCCTTATATATAGCCCTTAGGTAATGTCCTATCTCTTAACCATTGGATCAAGCTAATCAATTTGATCCAAGGATTAAGAGATAAGGCCTCACCTAAGGGCCTTATAAGGCCCTCATTATAGAATTCTCTCTCTCTCTCTCTCTCTCTCTCTCTCTCTCTCTCTCTCTCTCTCTCTCTCTCTCTCTCTCTCTCTCTCTCTCTCTCTCTCTCTCTCTCTATGAATTGGGTTTTCTCTCTCTCTCTTTATGAATTGGGTTTTTAGTCTTCTTATTATGAATTTTTAGGATTTGAAAATGAGTTGTATAGTATGAGTTTTGGTTATCTGTTGATGATATATTAATATTTGTGGGTAAGCTTATGCTATTATTTTTGTGTTGCATTGCATTTACTTGTTGTTTTTCATTTTATTTTTCATAAGCTTTTATTTATGTATAAAGATGAATTTAAGAGTAATGCTCATTACGTCTATTGACTAGGTGTATTTTTATATGTTTATTAATGGAATTCACTAGTACTGTCGAATTTTCAATGTAAATTTCATCTGGCCGGCTTTCGAATCCCGGATCTGCCATTGTTGTTAGCTGTGAATATAATCAAAGGTTGTGGTGGGTTGTAGTCTAGGTAAGTTTTGAAGAAAAAAAATGATAATAAACCTATATCTATGTGGCCCATAACAAAAAGTTTGGCTCACTAGCAAAGTCTGCTGTCTTTTTTTTATCGCCTTTGGCGAAAGGTTTTTGAAGAAGAAAAAAAAACCTATATGGCCAACATCAACTACAAATCATTAGGAAAATATTATTATTACTTTTAGTTTATTTGTATTCTTCTCTAAACCCGAAAAAAGCGAAAGCTTTTAACATTGGACTCAATAAAAATCCTTGCAAGTCCTTCAACCTAAAATTCCATACGTATAATGTAATTGAAATTCACAGTGGGAAGAGATTTTCAAAAACAGAACATTATGTTAACCTAATTCTATTGTTCTTGTGTTTACCACCAATATATATATGTGACACAATACCAAAGTGCCATGGGGGTTCGATATTCAAACCAATGGTCTAAACTAGATTCCCGTTGGCCATGTGTGGATATTAAACAAATCATGAACAATAAAATTGTCGAGCAAGGTTTCCACATTGGTTGTGGCCCTCCTCCTTCCTTTTTGCTTGGCACCCAATATCGAAACTCTAGAGTTTCTTTCCTCTCAATGTAACCCAAAAAAAAAAAATTTCAAACAATAAAATAAAAATGCCACCCACACCACAGTGTAATCGACTTCATTTAAAAATTGTGGAGGCCTTGATGTGTGCTCGAGATTGGCTATGGAATGAGATAAAAGGTATTGAAAATATGTTATATAAATTTACTATTAAATGTAATTGTTACTTAGTATTTATTCACATTTATTGTGAATAGGTTCAAACTCTATAGCATTGTCCCAGGGCTGCACATCTGATAATGATGTTGAGAATGAGGTAAAATACGAATTATATTATATAATTGATAATGATGTTTAATATCTTACCCTACATGACTGTAAAATTTATATTTTGTTTTATTTGTGTCAGGGATCTTACACTGAAGAAGTTGAAAGCATCACTTTGTGTGATTGAGATGTGTGATGACTACCTCTATAATGATGAACATGTCTTGGACATGTAATTTTGATATGTATTAATTGTTTTATATAGTCCAGATTTTTAGATAATAACAATTGAATTGATACATATGTTTGCGCTTATAACGTTTTTTTTCTCGTTCAACAAAGTATTTTTTTATTGGTTTTTCTTTACTAATGGGGTAGGGGAACCCGTTCCCCAATGAAGGCAGGGATGGAGAATCCCCGCTTAGAATATTACGGATATGAATGTGGGGATGGGGGAAAAAAGCTTAATGGGGATGGGGATGGGAATGGCATACCCACCCCCGATTTGACCCATTGCCATCCCTACACCACACCGACCACCAAGACCAGCCACACGAGAAATTATAGAATGATACGGTACTACAACGTCAGCATATAGTACTCCCACTCAAATATGGCCATGTGTCCATTTTATAAAAGAAATTAATTATTATTTTACAACTAGACTTTTTACTTTATTAATTCTTAACTTTTGAAATAAAATTAGAAAAAAGAAAACTTAAACGAATAAAAACCATGGGAGCCACCCTTTTCTCATCCTCTTCCTCTTCCTCCCCTCTCTCTTTCTATTCACCACTGCCATCGCCGCCCCTCATGAAGACCATCAACATCCAAACCCAATATCATCATCTTCCTTAATTCCCCTACAGATATTTTTTTTCTTCTAAATTCCCTCATGACACTCTACACAATGTTAATTCCACCACCAGCTTCAATCCACTGCCACCTTGGAATATTTTCAGACCCAGATCTAGACCCTCAAGAACGAACCAATTTTTAATTATCAAGACTACCCCATTTCATCATCATCAATACCAATTTAATCCTCCTTCCTCTAAAACCCCCTGTCTACAATGCACAGGGCAGGCTGGGTGCCTGCCCAGCCCAAATTTTTTCAAATAAAAAATACCTACATGTGTTATAAGTTCATCTTAAAATAATAATAAAAATTAAAAGCATACGCTACACATATGTTGCCTATCTAGGTTGTCCCTTATATTCTCTCTCCTTCTCTTTTGGCTAGGTTTAGGGCTGAATTATTCTAGGGCTTTGATTTGGGATTTTGTTAAAATTGAGTATTTTAGTGTTTAATTATGGATGAATTATAATTTTTGGTTTGGTATTGTTGAGATGTTATTATGAGAATTTGTTTGATTTTTTGTTGGTATGTTTGATTAAAATTCTTTTTACATATTATTCATAGGCTATCTTTTATTATGTCGGATCACAATCGGAATCCCAAGAGAACAACGAATTTGAATAGTGTTGTTTTGTATTGCATTATATTTACTTTTTGTTTTAGTTTTGCTTTTGTATTTGTTGAACTTTTATTTATAGATAGAGATGCATTTGAAGGTAAGGCTCATTATGTTCCCCCGACTATGTGTATCTTTTTATGTTTATTAATGAAATTCATCGTGCTGTGGAATTTAGTATGTAAGTTTTGCCCAATCGGCTTTTGAATCCTGAAACCGCCTACAATTAGTATAAGGGGTGAAGATAGTGGAAGGAGAGGGGTGGCCGTAATAGCAGGTAGTTGGGATTAGGGTTGTTGGGTTAGGAGATAGTTGGCTGTTAGGAAATTCTTTTTTTTTTTTTTTTTTCTAATTTTATTTCAAAAGTTAAGAATTAAACTAAAAAGTCCAGCTGTGAAACGATAATTACATTTCTTTTCTAAAATAGACACGTGATACTACCGTATCATTCTATAATTTCTCAGCCACACCCATCTTTCCGTCCTATACATAACCAAACAAAAGTTAATGCAATAATTTCGCTTTCCCTTGTTTGCGAATTTGATTTGAAACATAAAAAGTCTCCTTCCCCAGTATATGCTCGAAATTTCTCTAAGGGGGGTGTATTCAATTAGGATTATAAAGTATTTAAAAAGATTTTAAAAATCTGGGTGTATTCAATTTGGATTTATATAAACTTTTAAAATGTCTATAACAGTTTGGGTGTATTCAATCTAGACTTGTTTGAACTTTTAAAATGTCCATTTAAATGTGGGTGTATTCAATTAGGACTTGGAAAAAGTCCATTTAAATTTACCTGTATTCAAAAGGAGATAGATTTAGAAGGATTTAATTAAGTGTTGGAGTTTGGAGAATTTGTAGGGTTTAGGTATAAATAATAAAGGCCAACATAAAAGTTCTTCCATGGTTTTTCTTGTTTGTTAATGTTCGTATAAAATTGTGATCTCAAAATAATTTGTTGCGGGAAAGAGTTGTTCCCCAAGGTGGGGCCTGGCAAAGGAAAGGTAGAGCTGTCTTGATCACAGAGGCAGCAGCCGTAGAATTAGAATTGCCTCTAATTCTTATGTTGCATGCAAATTTCTCTTACCAAATATATGACGAAATAAATATATGGTATATCAACATGCATTAAAATTCACCTGATAAGCTGTTCAGGTTTTTTCTTTTCTTGTTTTGCCGAGAGACTGATTAGGTTTGGTGAATGGGGTTGAATGACGACGATGGAGAGCTTGATCGGGTTGGTGAATAGGATACAAAGGGCGTGTACTGTGCTGGGTGACTATGGAGGCGGTGATAATATAATAAAAAATTCAACACCTTTTTCAACCAAGAATTTAGCCTAATCTTCTGCATGAAATCAGCTGAACCTTGACACACTTCTCAGCTGAACCTTAATCATAATCTTCTTTGCCCCAATTGCCATGAACCATTTCTTGCTGTAGAAATAGTTCCACCACCTATGAATGGTTCCAAGTCAGCCACTGCATGGAATTCCTCACAGCAGCTGTAGACTCCAAAGCATAAAACAGCTAATAAAAACAAATTTAATACAGGGAGGAGTAATGCCACCTCCGCAGGTTTCAACGCACTTGAATCATATAACCAAAACATGTGGGGTCCATTCTTGAAAGTATCCGGTGCTTCTACAGCTGCCCAAGCTGCAAGCGTGGTTCAGCAGGCTTGTAACAAAAGTGATAATGTCTATGCAAATTGATCTGAATCTTTAACAAAAGTTCATATAAAAGTATGGAAGTCTATAATAAAAGTTTATGCAAGTTTATTAAAAATCCCGGTAAAACCTATAGGAGTTATACAATTCCAGGAAATCTGTCACTTAAAAAAAATCTTTCAAAATCTTATATAAACCTAATTGAATACACCCCCCTAAGTGGACCTGATGGCATGCACCACAAGGCAACTACGTCAAACGTTGGACGGTTTGACAACACTCACAATGTGCACATGATTTGCATGTCTCTTATAAGATAAAGGGAGTTGTTGGCCAAGGAATTTGTAGTCCAAATGATTGAGATATTTGGTCGGTATTATGTTCGATTTACCCTCTCACAATATCGATTTTATGAAATAACCTAAAAATAAAGCGAGTTGTCAATATTGACACTCTAAAGAAAAATCATTATGCATTGCTCGAAGTTCAGTTCCTTTGTTCATATAAGGAAGGAGCGCATGATTTTTTTTATATATATATATTAGAGTGTCAATAAATACTAAGGTTAAAGATCTTTAAAAGTTAGAATTGAAGACGTTTTTTAAGTGAGTGACAGATTCTTAATGACTTTTACATACTTTATAAAGTTAAAGTGACAAACTTTCATATACTTTTGTCATAGAGTTTTATAGACTTTTAAATACTTATTTTTATATTTATTTTACAAATAGCATTTATATTTTAATATGTTGAATTAACTAGTCGGCATACATGGAACAAAAAACTAGAAAAAAAAAAAAAAAACAATTGGATACAATTACGTAAAAGCAAAGAATAGTTCTCCTTAACATTAGAAAATGATAAACATGACAAAGTACAATTATAAAATGACAAACTGCATTAGAAAATGTACCACAAGGAAATAATTGGCGTTCAGCTAGCCATGATTCAGTTTTTTTTTTTTTAAAAAGAGCTTAGCCATGATTCATTGTTTTTAGTCAGCTTAGCCATGATTCATTTCAATGACGTTGAATAAAACATAATACAAATTCCTTTTGAAATTCCAATACTCATTACCGTTGAGTTGCGTTATTATCTTGCATGGCATTTCTCCACATGTCAGAAGCTATACCAACTCTCCATTCATTAGCATTCTCTCGTTGTTGTTCTTGATTACAAGAGTCTATATTCTAGCAATTCTCCTAGCCCAATACGTGATCAAATTGAGAATATTATATGAAAAAATTATCCACCTAACGAATTATGGGTAAAGAAATAGTACCTAAATAATAAATTAATAGGTTTAGGGGCAAAAAATAATATAATAATATATTGTATGCAAACATAGCATATGAGAAAATCAATATTATAAAATATTTATATGCAAACATAGCTTTGTGATGACATATTGATAAGCTTTATGATGCAAGTATGAGGAAAAGAATAGAAGAAATATTCATCAACAGAGGGAAAGTAACGTGTGGATGAAAAGAGAAGAAAAACATTCAAGATTTTTTACTAACCTGGAGGAAGTGGAGACAAGATGGGATACCAAAATTGAGCCCTTTAGTTGAAGAAAACAAATCTGTCTGCTTGCTGGTTTGATATAATGAGGGAGGAAAGAATTGGAGACGTTTTGTTTCTATCTTCTTAGCTTCCCAATACGATATAATGTCTGGTGTAAATTACCAAGACTTTTGGTAGTAAGAATTAGCTTTAAAAGTATTGAAAAGTCATTTATTTAACAAAGTCTTTAAAAGTCATTAACATTTTGGATACCTCAAAACTTTTAAATACTTTTTAAAACTCTCAATTGAATACAACTAAACTTTTAAATTGGAGTCTATCACGTTAATAACTTTGATTTGAGATATCTAGAATACTTATTATCAAAAATGAAAAGGCGAGAGATTAGCTAGACAAATTAATAAAGGAAAGGACTTGTAGTTATCAAAACTTTGCTTAAATTCTTTATCAAATCTCAAATTCTAATACAATAATACATATTTACTTACATATACACCAAAAGATTCTTCAAAATTGTGAATATTAACTGAACATTTGTAAATTCTAGACTCATTTCCCATAAAACAAAACATGAAATTCAAAATGAAAAGAAATCATCAATCACCATGTTTGTTAAACAATTGGGACTTCAGCCTTCATTAAATCATTGAGAAAGAACATGTGAAATTGGACTCAATGTGTTTTTATTTTATTTTATTCAACTACGTGAATTGGCTTGGACTATGAATTTAATGAATAAGTGGGTCTCTCTTCTTAATTTTGGAGTGAATAACTGAGCTTAACATAATTTATATATATATATATTTTATAATGGCATACTATATAGATTTATATAAATTGGAGACCTTAAACGGCCGCCATGCTTGCTTGTGCTTAGAGCACTTCCAGCGGCATGCCTAGCCTAGGCAAAAGGCCCCCTAGGCTCCCAAAACTCATTCCAACGATGAAATCCACCCATGGCAAGAGGTGGGCTCCACCAAGTCCAAGCCCAAAAGCAAGACTTGCTTGGGCAAACTGACCTCATGACCTTAGTGTGTTAATGTATGAATTTTGATTATTTCTTTTGGCTTCCCTTGACAATTTTGTAATAGGATTTTCATTGTTTTTATCAAGCTCAAGTTTAGATTAAGAATAGCTTCTCTAGGTGTTCTTAACTAACATTTATCCTATGGAGGCTCATGCAATTTGACAAAGGTAAATCATGCATTGCATATCATTGCATTAAACTGTTTTCATAAATGATGACTAGTCATCTGCTTCTCTCATGCCTAGTCATCCTTGCTCTGTAGGATTTCCAGCTGGTTAACCAACTGTTTTGTCCTATTCTCTTTTCTCTCTCTGCTGCCATGTGTCATTCTGACCTAAGGGAATTTTTGTCTGTAAAGGCTAGTGAATTCCTCTTTTGGTAGCCGTCTCTTTTGTGTGGAAGTTTTGGAAAGATTGGCTTGCTATCTTTCTCTTCTTCTTCCTCAAGAAAGAACCATATATTTCATCTATTAGTTTTTCCAATTGATTTCTTTTTGAAAAACTGCATTTGAAACACGAATCTGCATCTAGCTACTTAAATCACTCTCATTTATATCTAGATCAGATTCAAGACTGATTTCTTCAAGAGTATGGTTTCTTGAAGAAATTGGTCATTCTCCTTTGAATCCAAATTTTGGTTTCGGTCTGAGTTGGAGCTTGCAAGCTAGTGCCATGGGATGAACAAGCTGGAGAAGGAGCTGCCATTGCCATGAAGAACTGAGCTTCAAGTTTTGCTAAGTTGGAGAAGAAGATTGCACGAAGGAGGTATAGCTCATCTTCCTAAATAGATCTAGGTGTTTTTTGAGCTTGGTTGTGTTTCCTTTGTAAGAATCTTTTTCTACTTAGTGGATTGCCTAGTCGGTTGATGACTCCCAGTTTTTCCCAATGGTGGGTTTCTGGGTAAACCAATTCTGTTTTGCATATCTGTAAATTTTTCTGGGTTTGTGTTCTTGGTGGTTGACTAGTCATCTTTATCTGCTGTTTGGTGTTTACTTGATAATGATGATTTCACACACTTTCACCACAGTTGTTGCTAGCACAGGGGATGCCTAGATTGACGGGTCCTTCTGAGTGCCTAAGTTGTCACTAGTAATCTTCTAGGATTGCAGGTACTTTGTGGCATGCTCTGTGTGTTCTCTTGATTGTGGTTGTTCATGGCTAGCTGTTGACTAGTCATATGTGTATTTGGTCAAGGTCTAAAGTGTGTGTAGATTTTTGTGTTGTTGTGTCTTGTTTATGTCGTTAAATTTACCCCTCGTCACCTAAGTACTGATTTCATAGTGTGATGTCAACAGCCAATTTAAATACAAAAATAATTGAAAAAAAAAAGGAAAAAGTACCAAAAATTTTAGACATTTTTTTTTCTATGAATGCCTAGCCATGTTCTTCACTTCCCACACCAAAACTCCATACAAATTTCTCTCCTCATATCTCAGGTTGCCATGGCAATGGGTGGGAATGCATCAAAAAAATTGCTAGGATAGACACTATTTACATGAACAATAAGTGCCCTTACATTTTGCTATATATAGCAAATAAGTGAAAGTGCTCCTAAGGCGTCCCCTGCTCATCCCTCTTTCATCCTTGATGTTATATATTTTTCTTCTATCTTTAACTAAAGGAATCAAAACCAAAACTAAAAACAAAATGATGACCAAACCGGCCTTTGAGTTTAGGTATGAACTTTTAACCTTTAAAAGATAATGTCCAATTTAACATTGACTTCATAGCTTGGGAAGTTTCATGTAGTTGATCTATAAATAAATAAAAAATTTAAAATAAATTTTTTTTTTGGTGAATCAGTCCTTGAGTCCCTTCGTAACTTGTCAGTTAATGTATAAAATTTGGAAATGGATTTAGTGACTGAGATTATTGATTTTTACATATTTGGATTAAAATTTGGATATATTGTTATATTTGAACCCAAACAATTACCCTAGAAGTGTTTTTTTTTTTCTTTGAGAAATTCTGGGATTGTATTCATAGTTCAGCCAAAAAAACCACTAGCCACAAAGGGTCATTACAATAACGAAGTGATCTAACATTAAAATTATTAAAACACTTTGGTGCACCTTCACTAACGATCATGCAGGATCGAAGAAACTTTGGCATGGGCATCCCAACTAAGATTGCAAACTCATAATAAAAAAAATATTAAAGCTTGAAAAAACCAAGCCATAACAATACAAATAAAACTCTCACAAATGAGAGATGAAAAATTCTCACAAAGGATAGGTGAAAAGCTCTCACAAATGAGAGGTGAAAAGCTCTCACAAAAGGAGAGGTGAAAACTATACAAAGAACCCAAAGAGTCTTTATGACTTATTCCAAACATAAAGAAACCACAAAAAGGATGGTGGTGGAGATCTGACGTCGAAACGCACGTGGAGATCCAACGTCAAGATGCAGTCACCTGTGATGGTTGGAGAAAAACCATAACAAAACAAAGACAAATAGGAAAACCTTTTGTCTCTGAAAATGGGGGAAGAGGAGAAATGAGGAAAAGAAGAGGGGCGATGTGACACCCCGACCCAATTTTACCCATATATTTAATCTATTTAATTTATTTAATAATGAAATTACAATTTTGCCCTTAGAGTAAGGTCGCAATAGTCACTTTTTGATGTGTAAGGATTTTTGAGATTTGAGTGGCATCATTGTGTAGAGCTTGTCGATACGAGTTTGTAGACACGTAGTGGGCCCAAAATCGAGTTTTAAAGAAGAAGTTATGGTCAACGAAAGTGCAGTGGCACAACCGTAAATATTTCAAAGTCAGAATTTTAAAAAGGTAGCTCAGGCTCTCTCTCTCTCTCTCTTCCCCGACCCTCCCCCTTGCGACACACGCAGACCCAGCCACACACCGTCCAACCACCCTCGTGGCTAAGACTAGTCGGGATTTGATCGTGAGGGGCCGGTGATCATGACCGGACGGAAGCCTAGCCACGACCGCCGATTAGGGAGGCATTGGGAGCTTGGATTTGACCGCGATTGCCCCGGTTTTTCGTTGCCGTTCCGGGCAATTTCGAACACCGTTTTGGATGAACCATGTATGGATTTCAATCCTCTCCACGTGCTCTAGCTGTCTGTATGGTTGGATTAGATCGATTTTGAAGTTTTGAAACTCAATATAAAACCTAGAAATTTCCAGTTTTTGGATAAATTTTTCGGCCACTTCCGGCCAAATTGGAGGTCGGCCCAATTGTATAAATTGCTCCCCTAATTGTCCAAATCACGTAGGTATAGGCATTGTTGGGTGAATTGAGAAATTTCCGTCATCGGAAATTTACTCATGCCACCCAAGTGCTGCCGGCGCGCAGCACGTGGGCCATTCTGTGGCAAGCCGTTGTGCCCTAAAATAATCCTCATGTCGTCCCGAACACAATGGTATGTTCATATTCAAATATATTTATCGTATGACAGCCGAACTGATTTACGCCTATTGGACGATATCCGGGTTCGATATGTTCGGACTGTTGGATCAACTCCAATTTCAAGTATGTTGTTCTCTGTACCTCTAGGATCATGTAGGAACACATGATCGAGAATCAGAGTCCCGGATACTTCGAATCAATGATTTTAGGGTTAAATACTAAGTCAACGTCTGATCGTGCAATCGTGAGTGATCCGACCGCTCGAACGAGAATAAACTCTCGATACGAGTTGTGTAGACCTTGTTGGACTTATAGGAACATTTGGATCGGGAATTGGAGGTTGTGGGCCTCGCAAGCCCAATTGGTCAAATTTCGCGATCGGGGTCAAACAGACTGTTGGATTGTGACGAGACTTCTAGGATGGGTTCAACTTTTGGCTATGGACCAATAGGAATTGTCATTTAACAAATTGAGGTCGTGGGCCCTACAAGCCCAATTGACTTAGATAATGGGCTATGTCGCCTCGATTGAGGCCATTTAGTAGTTGTAATTGTAATTAGAGGTTTGTTTTAAAATGGTATTATGCTTTAAGAGTTTTATTAAATGTTTATGATTTACTGCAATCGCTTTTACTTTCCAAGCATATTACATTATATGTAATTGTGTGCAGTTGGGAATGGCTTGGTTAACCGGGTTTTGGCATGAATAAAAAATTAATTAAATGCCTAATTATATGTCTGTATTTAAATATATGCTCGGTGGCTTGAAATCGATGAATTATGGATACTAGTTTACTCAATAGTATGTGGTACATATTTAAATGTAGTTGAGAACAGTTTTGAAAGATTATGCATGGTCAAATTCAATTAAGGAATGTTGGAACTGCTCTCGTTTTAAGAAGGGATTTTTGGTTATCTATTTAAGAACTTGTTTTTGGAAAGTTGAGAAAAGATTTGGAAAAGGGATTTGTGAAAATGGATTTGTGGAATAAGAGGAATTTTATGATAAGTTTCGGAAAATGATTTTCAAACCCACCACAAGAGTACCCCCCCTCCCCCAGTCGCCTTTGAAACAGTCTGGTCATTTATGATAATGCCCCACGAGTATCGGGAACGCTTGAATCGTGTGGTGCAAGGATTTGCGTTCTCAGGTTGATTATATCTTATTGGGTCCTACGAGGAGATTTGACAGATATGCGTTTAGGGCTGATCACCTGATTCTGCAAGGATATGCGTTCTCGTGCTGACAGCGTGTCCCCCGAGTTCTGCGAGGATATGCGTTCTCAGTCTAACCACATGTTCCTCGTGTTCTACAAGGTTATAACATACATGGTACTTGGAATTGACGGAATATTATTGGAATGAACGAAATATTATTGGAATTGACGGAATATTGTTGGAATTGATGGAATATTAGTGGAATTGATGGATTATGAATGGGGGTATGCATAGGTGGAGAGTATTTGAGTTTTGAGATGTTTTAAACTAAAAATTGATGATTTTATCTTGGCACTTATTGGTGAAAGGTTTAATATATGTTTTCCGATTTATGAGACAAGAATTGAGAATTTTCTAAGTTTTAAGGATTTTATATAATTTACAACTATTTTCTTAAGTGATGAGTTGTTTTTACATGTGAAAGATGGAAGCATGTTTATTCAAACTGTTGATATTGATATTAAGGTTTCACGTGGCCAATGTTATTTTAATAATTTTCTCGTTTTCCTACTTATCTGTAATGAGTTATTATATATATATGTATTTGTATATGCACATAGGTGATGGGTAGATGATTGTTCTGAAATCATTATCTTTTGCTTAAGTTTCAGCGGATTGATTGGAGTTTGATGCTCTTGGTTTTGGGAAAGTGTGAAGGAATATCTAATTTATGTGCTCACATATGGGTTGAACTTTGTTTTCTTGTAAAAAGAACTACGTGTGGCTTGATCCCTCGGTAAGGGTACGTAGGTAACCTGGGTTAACGTAGGTGCAGCAACAAAATAAACGGTTGAGTTATGCTTTGGACTTTATGGCTATTTGTAAAGTAAGAAACAAATTCATAAATTACGCTGATATTGCCCTTGTAAAGTTGAATTTGAGGCTGGAGGCCCATCTGGTAAACTGTGTGTGTTAGCATTGTGTATGCTAAAGTTGGGAAATATTAAACTGTGATATTTACAAGTGAAAATAAGTTGGTAAATGTCCTTTTTTGGGGGGAGACTTTGCTAGTTTTCTAGTAAAAGTCAAACCCTAAAGCAGTTTTTGGACTAGGGTAAAAGGAGTGTTTTGAACAATTGTGCAAATACCTTCCATGTGTTGAACACGCACAGGGTTCGACACAGGTTCCAAAGTGAAATTTGGGTCGAATCCTGTCAGGGGAGGGGACCCTCAAATTGAATACGGCTCTCGGAATGTTTTTTTGGGGAGAGAGGGCTAGTATCCTAGAACTGTTTAATCCTTCTGAATGAGACTGTAACCAAGGAATGAACATCTATAGCAGCAGAAGACAAAAGAAGCATGATAATTTAGTTCTTGCTACAATTCTCATAAAAGCCAACATCAACATCTCATAAGTGAGAACAAACATCAAAGTAACATTGCGCATATATGTTTGCAACTCTTTTTTTTTTTTTTTTTTTTTTTTTCATGTATGTTAATTTTAAAGGGTTTTCCACATCATTCTACATCATCCTCTTTCTCATTCTCATGGCCAGCATTACCATTGACACCAGAAACAAGCTCAGCTTCAAATGCTTTGGAACTTGAAGGCAACCTCTCATACATTCTGGATCCCAATGGAAGAAGCCTACATTGCCCCACAATAAGAGTTTGGCTGAGTTTCTCATAACTCCACCTCTGCTGAGCATAGACTACACCTGCAAGGATAATTGCTGTAAGGTATGGCAATATCCCCAAACTTGGAGTAAAAATCCGTAGTTGGGTTGACTTTGTTTTATTTTTCATAAGCTTTTATTTATGTATAAAGATGCATTTTAGGGTAATGCTCTTTGCGTTTATTGACTAGGTGTATTTTTCTATGTTTATGAATGGAATTCACTAGTACCGTCGAGTTTTTAATGTAAATTTCACCTGGTTGGCTTTCGAATCCTGGATCCGCCATTGTTGTTAGCCGTGAATATAATCAAAGGTTATGGTGGGCTGTAGTCTAGGTAAGTTTTGAAAAAAAAAATGATAATAAATCTATATCTACATGGCCCATCACAACAAGTTTGGCTCACTATAGCAAAGCCTGTTGTCTTTTTTTTTTTTTTTTTTATCGCCTTTGGCAAAAGGTTTTTGAGAAGAAAAAAAACCTATATGGCCAACAACTACAAATCATTAGGGAAATATTATTATTATTTTAGTTTATTTGTATTCTTCTCTAAACCCTTTTGGAAGTTTTTAATGAATTATCCTTTTTTTACCCAAAAAAAGCGAAAACTTTCAAAAACGGAACAGTATGTTAACCTAATTCTATTGTTCTTGTGTTTACCAATATATATATATGTGAAACTTAATTATTTATATTTTTGCACTTTGCATTTGTGAAGGTTATTCAGTTGATGCCAAGAAATTTTAACGAATTCAAACTGCAAGAATGAGTTTTTAGAAGATTCTATGATTGTCTACATTAAAAGAGAACTTGCGGATGCAAATGAAAATTAGTCAATGGAGCTATGAAATCATTAGATTTTAAACTAAAAAATTTAGCTAACCTACCCACTGAAAAATTCCTGGTTCCACCTTTGAATATAAATACATTAAAGTTTGACATAAAGTATAAACATGATTATAACAAGGGTGGATTGGTAACATCATGTACTGATGTCACCATAAAATAAAAAAAAATTAAAAAAAAAAAGAATTCTTCGTTGGGTAGGTCTTGGTCTTGTATTAGCTTTAACTCTTTCACATCTGTTAATAGGTTTGTGGATGATTTCAATGTGGAACACAAGAAAGAAAAAACCCAAACAAGAACTAACTAAAATGCAGACATCAAAAGTTTCTTGTCCAAGAACTTTAGACATAAAATCCAATATCATGCTTTGCCAATCAAATTTCAGATTTGTACATCTGGCTTCAGCAAAGCTGGTCCAAATATAGATGAGCTTTTGCTTTTCTAGGCTTGGCTGAAACTGCATAACATTTCCAATTTCTTAGGGGTTGATGAAAATTAGGAAACCTTAAACCACCGAGCTTGGTTTACTGATTCTCTGAGCATAAAGGAACTAGCATGGACAATATTCAGCAGTTTTATGGAACATGTAATTGGTAAAGGACTACAAGGACTTGATGTGTTTCTAAAACTTTCCTATACAAGTAGGAAAAATAATATCTATCGTGTTTGGAAATTAAACGCCATAACCGAAACGGAAAAGATGAATCCAAAGAGCACTGTAAACCCTACATGCCCTGCTGCAACTACTCCCACAAAATCATGTCTGAAACCAAAGTAATCACCCAAAAATTGTTTGACTGTTTGTCCATTGTCGATCGTATCGTTTAGGTCTCCAAACTGAGAAGCAACCAATCCATACAAGGTCCAAGCCACAGGACATGCCCAGTAGTACCATCTCCACCATATAGGAATCCTCTGTTGTTGGCCGATAGGCAAATAAAAAAGACAAAAGGAACAATTGTAGTAATTTGGTAAAAATATGCTGAAAACTTATTCGAATACATAACAATTAAGCAACACTCACCGGTCGTGGGACAATGAATCCTGAAAAGAGGTTCCACAGTCCATAAGATGCATAGGTAACAATAGAAGCAATGTGATGATTTGGTGACACAGCCACAATCATCATGCCAGAAAATGTGAAGTACAACAATGTGAAGTACATAAAGAATAGATACCAAAAGAATTTGACAAGAGTCAACTCAAACCCGATCATCATATAAATTATGACTCCATAGACCACAGTTTGTACTAAAATATATGGGAGCTCAATCAAAACCTGTGACAAGATAGAAATTGAATTATCATATATAGAGAACCAAATTTGGTGATTGAAAAAATTGACAATATAAGATCCATTTCACCTGTGCCAATGCATATGCCAAGGCTGAATACATCCCTGCAGCCTTTTCTCTGTAGAAGACTGTTCTTTCAATTGCAACTACAGGCTGTACTGATGTAGCATTTTGGACCCCAAGGAAGAAAACAGCAATATACATAGAGCCCATTGCATTGAACAGATCTTGTTGCCTTTTCCTGCATCTCATAAGACAGTGTGAATTTGAATACACGATAAATGAGAAAACACAAAAACAAAATTATCTAATGATTTCCCCAAACTAATTTCTTTGTTTCCTTGTACCAACTTACATTTGGGAGCCGAGGTTCCAGAACATTGTCCCCAACAGCAACGCCATGAAAGTTGTAAAGAGAAGTCTTACTGCAGTGTATAATGGGTTGCGCCAATAGGACCAATGTTGTTTACATAAGCAAACCATGGATTGGGTGAGAAATGATTGCGAATATTGAGTAGGAAAATGGAGGTCCTTTGAAGAAGGTGCAGGTTTGCTAAAGTCTTTAATAGGTTTCTTGTTTGTCCTGAAACATATTATGCCAAGCAAATGTTTCAGCAACTAATTTATGATGCATAAACATGTTAAGGAGGTTTCAGCATTTTGCCTGAAAAGGCGGTGAACTGTGTTTGCAATGTAGCAGTGACATCAACTAACAGACCTGTATAGTTCTGAAATTTTGTAAACTTGGGCAAAATCAATCCCCAAAGCTAGTTCTTCTGCTGAGGTTGTAAGTTCCAACATCCAAGTTGCTGGGTTATAACCATCTTTTATTTTACTTACTCCTTTAATTCCCTTGATTAAAGAAAGCCATGTTAATATACAGCAAGCATGACATAGGAGGGAAGGAAGAAATTAAAATATTCAGTGTTGGATGTCTCTGTGATCCATGACACACCCTACCTCAAAATACTTGATTAGATGGCAAGAATGGTGACCCAATGGCCCAACAAATATTTCTTCTCCTCCGCGCTTCAGTAGGAGTAGCTGCAATCACACTCACATTCATCAATCTCAAATATATGAGAAGAGAGAACCTAAAGAAACAGCTAGTCTTCCACCCATTAAAATTTCTCACCTCATCAAAAGCTTCAAATATGTCAATGCTGGGCTGGTGGATGGTGCAAACAACTGTTCTTCCAGTATCCACGGTGTTCCTAACTGTTCTCATGACGATTGCAGCGGCTCTTGCATCTAACCCTGAAGTTGGCTCATCCATGAATATTATCGAGGGGTTTGCTACTAGCTCAACTGCGATGGTTAGCCTCTTGCGCTGCTCAGTTGAGAGACCACTTACACCAGGCAACCCAACAAGCGCTTGCCTCAACCGTGTCAGTTCCACAAGTTCCATCACTTCCTCAATGAACATCTGCAAAAGAACTTCATAATTACAAATCAACATCATGATAGCCAGAAAATATGCAAGCCCCTTGAGGTGATCAAGTCAAACTTCTTCATATGGGGACCATGTTATATAATCTCTATGATAGGCTTCTTTATATTGAGCATGTTCAATAGTTTTTTTTTTTTTTCCAGACCAAAAGAATGTAAAGCACATCTTCATTATTATTTTTTTATAAAAGAGAAACTAATGGTCGTTTGAATTAAAAAGCAAGGATTTGACAAGAAAAAGTAAGGGTGGTTTTTCACTTATATATCTGTAGTCTTTCTAGGTTCAAGTTTATCTTTTAAGCTCTCTCTGATTGACTTGTATATCAATAATTAAGAGGAAAAACAAAATAAGAACATTCATTCTCTCTTTCCAGGTATGTCAAGTTACTTTTCAAAGCTTCGTAGGCAGTTTATTACTAGATACAAATGGATTATAGCTAGATTGTTTACCAAATTAAAAAAATTGTTCAGATTATAGCTGGACTGTTTATCAAAGCCTAATTCTCTTTCCTCTCTTTTTTTTTTTTTTAATATTTCTTGGTTTGGTTTATTACATGATTAAACTTTCACTGGACATTACATACAGTGTGTATTAGATTATTCAATGTAGTTTAGTTTAGCAATTATGAACAAAGTCTTTGAATACCAGAAGTCTTTGATGTTCCCTAATAATTTATATAATTTTCTAGGAGTCTTAATTATTACACTTTGACTTAATTTGGTTTGTTCACTAAGCAAAAGCTAAGCCATAAGAATATATGCACAAGTTCATTAATATTAGAAAAGATGAATAAGCTAATGAATTGGGGTTGCATAACCCAACTTTGACTTAATTTGGTTTGTTCACTAAACACCAACTCTGAAACAGATTCTGGTTTTAGATGTAATCATTCTAACCTTTCTGGTTTCAGAGTCGACTTCAGGTGGCAAACGAAGCCATGCTGAGTAAAGCAATGACTCATAGACAGTAACATGAGGGGAGTGGATGTCATTTTGCTCACAGTATCCAGAAATCCGGGCAAAGGTTTCTTGCTTCTTTGGGTAGCCCGAAATTTTGATGTCCCCTTCAATATATCCGCCAGTTTTCCTACCCGCCAGTACATCCATAAGAGTGGTTTTACCAGCACCACTTACTCCCATCAGAGCCGTCAAAACACCTGGCCTGAAAGCACCACTCACACCCTTCAGAAGCATTAATTTGTCCTCTAGGACACCTTGGATCTTCATTTCCTGTAAGTTCAAACTCTGTTGGATATAATTTTTTTAAGATAACTTAACAAAACAAATTAAAAGAGTGTAGTTGATTTCAAAAATCAAAACCTGTGGCATGTCAACTGAGTATGTAATTTCATTGAATGTGATGGAATGTTGTTCAAATGGAAGAACCATCCCTCTCCTCCTGTTACGAATAGACTCAACTGCAATTTCTTTCGCACTTTCATCTTCACTGTCTGCATTCCAATTAAAATTTAAATGTCATCTAAGAACAGCACCATAAGAAATACAAAAAATACACACAAAACCTTGGGAGGTGCACAATATGGATGACATTTAGCACCTGTCTTGGTTCGTTGACTTGAGCTATTTTGACTGCGCGGTAATTGACTAGTTCTCTCTATTCTGCCATCATGTTCATTGCTTTGATCTTCTAATTTTACAACCTGAGGTTTCGCAAGTGCTGCATATATAATGATTTATTTGACACATTAAAAGATAATCTTCCTAATTCATAAAAAAATTGAAGTGGATAACGTACAGATACATACAATTTAGCTTGGAGAGGGCTACAATGTAACAAATATTGAATAGTAATACAAATCCAGTCATTGCCCCAACACCTATCCAATACCAGCATGCATGAGGAAAGAACCCGCGGGACTTTAAAACTTCAATTCCCAGAGGTACTGTTGAGTTTGGAAGTACCTTTTATAAAAGGAAATTGAGACAGACATCATATGAGTATGAAGAAACACTAATTATAGAAAAAATCTTGAAGGAACAAAGAACAATATGATTTTCAAAAAAATTACATGTCTCCAACTTTCACCAAGTAACTCATTAACTACTATTGCATTTTGAGCGTACATCATAGGCGAAATCCAGTAACCCCAAACCCACCACTTTTTAACATCATCTGTCACATTAAGGAACAAAAGAAGCATCATATAATTAAGCAATTAAGTTATGAGAAGAATGTTGTTTTCCCATATGTTATGTTATTATGTTGTTTGTACCTCTAGAAAGCACGAAGCCTCCCAACGTAGAAAGCGTGAGCAACGAGAATGACCCCACCGTGTTTGCAACAATCAAGTTCCTACACATTGCTGCAATTAAACGGAATAACGCAGAAGCCATCTGGTTAACAAGTAGCAGCAGTAGATATTGCCTAAGAAACCTGCAGCATATGCAAGACCATGCCTCAAAGATTGGTATGCATAGCAAACAAGTTAGTTATTATATATTAATATTTACTTGTTTACCTTTCAATAGTTGGGTCGAATCCAATCACATAATATGTAATAAACACCCAAACTGCTATTTCTACAAATGTCATAGGGATCTTGAGAATCCATGTTGGAAGAGCAAATGCCCATGCAGGATAGAAGAAGAGGTCCCTTTGCTTGTAAAAGATGGGAAGCTTGAGAATGGTCATTGCAAGCTCTGGCATCCCAGTAAACATAATCCTGACCACTATGGAGAACAAAGCACCCATATAAACTCCTCCATCATCTACTGAACCACGGGGCATCTCAGTTCGTAGGAAGAGTGTCATCGTAATCAGAGCCATTAGTGTCAGCTAGAAGCAGGAAAAAGAACTATTAGCAAACTAAGAAATAGATACTTCCCAGAATATAACTCCAGAACTAAAATACATATAATTAAAATCTACTTGTGTCAGCTTGAAGATGTAGACAAAGGAATTCCTCTTTATTAGCAAATATTCTCTTGAGAAGCAAACTTTCAACAGTTCTCCCATTTTAAGACCATATTCTTT
Source organism: Prunus avium (assembly GCF_965620075.1). Taxonomy (NCBI): domain Eukaryota; kingdom Viridiplantae; phylum Streptophyta; class Magnoliopsida; order Rosales; family Rosaceae; genus Prunus; species Prunus avium. Next base: position 6,439,725 of record NC_142286.1, read on the forward strand.
GGTTGTCAAAGCTGCCGGGTGGTTTTTTCTCTTGTCAAATGGAATTGACAGTTCATCTCTAAGTTTCTGTCCCACGTGGAATGATTGGAATGCTTCGGAAAATTCCTTGACTGTAACGAAACTATAGGGTTCATCTTTGCATGCCCAATACTGTTCCTGATCTTTACTTGATGTCACCTAAAACAAATTTCATTAAGCCTGCAATATAAGATATGAGATTCCACATGTAATGTGCATCATTTAGTACAGCTAGCTACCTCTTGTAGGAAGTCAGCAATGCCTTTCCTCTCAGGACATTTAAAGCCCATAGATTCAAAAAACTCAAGCACATGTTCAAGGGGACCCTGGTACACAATCCGGCCATCCGAGAGGAGGATAATATCATCAAAAAGCTCATAAGTCTCTGGTGCTGGCTGGAGGAGTGTGATTACAGCCGTTCCATTAAGAATGTGAATGTATTGCTTGATTGAATTCACAATTTGAAATGTTGTCGAGCTGTCCAAACCAGTAGATATCTCATCCATGAACAGTACCTTTGCAGGTCCAACAAGCATCTCACCTGTAAATAAATTTTTTAAGTAAAGCCTATAATCATGTATGCAGATTAGAACAATTTGATGATCTTCAATAAACTATTGATTGAATTTCTTTACCAGTTGTAACACGTTTTCTTTGTCCTCCTGAGATACCTCTTAACATGTCATTCCCTACTTTGGTATCAGCACAGACTTCCAGTCCCAGAATCTATTAATAAAAATGACTTGCTTATAATTGATTTTGAAAAAATTGTGTAGTGATTTCTGAAAGGACTCTTATAAGATCAAAGGTAGCTTCTCGATATTGTTTACCTTTAGAATGTAATCTGTCACAACGTTCACCTCCTGTCCTTCTGTGGCTATTGCCTACAATGGCAGAAGCCAAATGTATTAGAACCACATGAATTGTCGCACCATGACAGAGAATTCACTTAGGGCCCATTTGGATGGACTAGTTCTGAATCTTGGGACTCAGATAACATTATAAGGTTTAATTGTTTGTTTAGACTATACAATCCAAATATGTCAAGATTTGAATACGAAGAAATGGAAAAAAACTAATAAGTTCAAATGATTCCTTGCATATAGAAATTTCAAATCCATTTCGAATCATATGAAGCAGGCAAGACTACCAGCTATTATTACCAATTTCCAGTTTTTGAACTTTCAGTTACTTTAAAAATTCCATGGTATGATTTCCACCAGAAGGGAAAAGTACAGGAAAACATAATCTCATGAATCCTCAAAGGTATAGATTGTGTGTGTAAGATTTTTTGATCAACAATAGAAAGTAGTTTTTTTCTTACCTTCATGAAGACATCAATGTCTGGATCAGGCTTGATATTAGCAGCTTTCTCTCTTCTAGACAGCTCTGCAAGCATATCTGCAGATGGCCAAAATGAAAATGAGTCGGTGCTTTACATATATATAAATCTTATTATAGAGTGTACCATAAAAACCAATGTGGAAGGAAAAGAAAAGCAGTTCCATGAATGAACTAACCATAGCGCGTCCCGACCCCCTGGCATCTTGCAGAAAAGGCCAAGGTTTCCCGTACAGTCATTTCTCCAATGTGTAGATCATGTTGACTGATGTAGGCAGCAGTTTTTTGGGGTACAAATTCATTCATTTCATGGCCATTGTAAGTCACCCTTCCAGAAAGCTGAGGCATAACATTTGGTCTTCAAATTAGTTATGAGAGCATTCAGATTTTACTGATATCTTTTTGTGAAAAGCAATTATAGAAAAACTTTAAAGCTGTTTGAGAATCCTTTGCACCTTTAGATCTAGATCGAGCTTTCCAGCTAAAGCCTGTAAGAGTGTGGTCTTGCCAGAACTTGGAGGACCCAATAGCAATGTCATTCTGAAAAATGCACGCAAAACAAATGATAACGGGATACCGAAATATCTTTTTCCTTTTCTTTGAAAGTGAGGAAGTAAAAGAAGGCAAACTAGTCCTTTGCTCACCTGCTAGGCTTTATGATCCCACTAACATTGTGGAGGATAGACAAATGTGTCTTTCTACTTGAAAGAATATGGAGACCTTTCAAGAAGCCCTTTAAGATCAATGGAAAAAGTGATTAAACTGTGAGATCACTGAAAGGTTAATAAATCAAAAGCATAATCCTCTCAGCATGCAGATCTCTGCTTCAATTATTATCTTCTGCTGCAACGTTACCTCGAGTATGTTAACAATGAAGTTAAAGAGTGTAGGCAAAGCTCTGCTTCCTACATAAGTTTCTGCTTCTACATTTAGATTCTCAAATCGAACCTCAATTGTTGGAAGATCAATTCCTACTCTGAAAAGTATTCAGGAAACACCAATAGTCCATCAAAGGAGTTCCATTGAAACATTCAAATTTTTATACTTTCCCTACTGGGCTACCAAGAATCAATCCAAAAACTTAAGATATTATGTACATCCAGAATTTAAGTATATTCGTTCATATGAAGCGCGGTATCTAACAAACGTAGAATTATTTTCTTCAACAACACCCTCAAGTGGAAAGTAAAGAGGATCCAGACCTGCTATCAAAGCCCAAATAACAGAAGCATACTCCTCCCTTGTAAATTAATGCAAGATTTAAAGTTGAAAAGTAGACTTGAATGAAGCAAATTAAATATTTGAAAATCCAATAAAATTAGGCTTGAGGTGAAGCCTGTCTGGAGAGCCAAGTTGAAACTAGCTAGGCACGAATACTGATGTCAAGTTGTTCAAAGTATTATCCCAAACCGAGAAATGTAAGTCCTACATTAATGTTTATAAGATCATGAGCTTCTCCATCCGTTGTCAATTGGTTTTGGATAGGATGCTCAAAACTTTCATGGTACAAGGTCCACATCATCCACATGTTAAATGACGCGACAATATGTATCATTCTTGTGTCCTAAATTAGGATTTTAGGAGGTTGGACTTAACTGGAATCTGAACCTACATAGGATGCTTCTCTTTATAACTAACTGAATAAATAAGAACAGTAGAGAACAGGTTTTCATAGATTGGCATGACACAGTAAAATATCAGATAAGGAGGAACTTTATTACCTATCGATACGGTTTTTGATCTTCAACAAGAACCTCTCATTGTCCTCTTCAGAACCTTTCAGAAACCTCCCAATCAATTCTTTTCTTTCTTGAAAACCAAGATTTGGTATGTCAATTTCACTAGCTTCGCCAGCGGGCGTAATGAGTATGCCTTTCTTCAAACGATTATAAGTAGGAAGCTTCTCAAGTGCTGCCCATTTAAGAGCTTCTTCTTCGTCTTCATCATGCAAAGACCTTGAGAAAGCTTCCACACCATTGTTCCTCCATCTCAAAGAACTGCCTAATTGGAGACCATTGCCGGCTCTATAATGATCACCACTCTCCATTTCAATTTTCAACCTGAAAATGAAGAATATTGTTGTTGTACTTGTAATAGCAAAAGCAACCATAGCCCACCAAGTTAAACACAGACTAATTTCTTTCACAAACTACTTTCTCCAAGGGAACCAAACTAATACAATTAGCAGTGTAAAACATCTATGATTACAGGAAGAGTTTAGAAATCATACACAAGGAAAGAAAATAAAATCCAAAGATTGCTTTAAATCCACAAATTGCAGCAAATCATTCTCTGACATTGCAGGGATTCATTCTGCAAATATAGTCCACTTAGCACCCACTAAATGCCAGTTTTTTTTTGGGGGGGGGGGGGGGGGGGGCAGATTTAAATCAAATATGAACCTTTGAAATTCAAGGCTGTCAGAGACTTGAAATATTTAAGGGTTCTTGTCAGACTAGCTTCCTCTGTTCAAATACGGTAGAGGAAAGACTCTGTGACATATATAAATATATAATGTGTATAATGCGTGAAGAGAGAGAGAGAGAGAGGGAAGTGTACCATGTTAAGTCTTTCTTGTTCCAAAATTGGCGGGGAAATGAATATATACTTTGGATTTCATTTCTTTCTTTAATCTTCTTTGGTCTTCTAACAAAGAGATTAACAAAAATAAAAAGAAAGACTTCCAACAAAGATGCAAGCTATTAACAATATTTTATCAAAATAATGTTACTACAGTAGCTTAATATTCATTGTAAATAGCACAACAACCCAATGATCACATCAAGAATTTTATTATCAATTAAAACCATGTAATAATAGGTTTCAAAACTTAATGGTGGACCTTAATAAGTCTTTTTTAAATACTTGAAACTCCATCAGGATGTAGGATGGAATATCAAAACTTCTTGTAGTAATTAATTAAGTGCGGCCACTATTCTAAGGCTCGTTTGGTTTATATGAAAGGAGGCTTGAGAATGGGAAATGGTAAGTCCAGATATAGGGAATGGTTGCTTGGCACATGGGAAAGTAGGGGGAAAGTGAAGCTCTTCTCCTCCCTTGGGTTTTGTTTTCCCTCCTCATGGGAAAGTTTGGGAAAATGAGCCAACATTAAATGCGCATTTTTCATGACCATTTTGTCCTCATTTACAATTTAGAATTACAATATATCATTAAATTCATTCTTTTTTATTTGATTTTATATGGGGTATAATTGAAAAATTATACGAACTTTGTTTTCCATTCCTACTCAAAACAAACATGGGAAAGGAAATAAAGTGATATCTCCCGGTTACTTTCTCAGCATTACCAAACATGGGAAAGAAATCTTCAATTTCTGATCCCTTAAGAAATGACATGGGAAGTAATTTCCCCTCAAATCCATTCTGTGAACCAAACAAGACTAATTTGAGGTGGTCATGTAACTTGCATGTTATGGTTCTTATTAAGCTTCTAGAGAGAAACCAAGGGTCTCACCTTAAATAACAAAGTTCAAAACAAAGTAATCTGTTTAATTTTGCACGTAAAATTTTGGTGAAAGTTACCAAAGTGGCATTTTGGATATTTCATACGTTGCTATTATTATTTGTTCGGGAGACAATTATGTATTATATACAAAGCTGAATACATTGATCAAATTGCAATTACGCCAAAACCTATACCAATTTTTCTCTATTATCAAGCGGAGTTGTCCAAATAACTTCATTGTTGGTGTTGTTATACATATCTGGTTGGTACTAGAAATGACCTACCATAAATAGCCCACCAGGAGTGGCTTACCAGATATTTCCTAGCCAATATGGCTTACATGATTACTTGAAAGTTCCCAGTCAAGAACTCGTTCTCAACTAAGAACTTGGGGGCTTGTTGTTATACATATCTGGTTGGTACTAGAAATGTCCTACCAGAACTGTCCTACCAGAAATAGCCCACCAAGAATGGCTTACTAGATATTGCCTAGCCAATATGGCCTACCTGAAATGTCTTACCCATTTCAATATTGCCTAGCCAATATGGCTTACCCGAAATGTCCTACCCGTTTCAATATTGCCTAAACCAAGATGGCCTAGCCGAAATGTCATACCCGAGCAATATGTGCTAGCCAACTCCTACTGCCTCAGCCATGTGCAGACCACCACGCACACCTTTGATAACAGATCACCACGTGCGTCCTGACATTTCACCAGGCCACTACACCCTGTCTCCTGACAGCCCATGCCTTCCCCACGTGCTCAGCCCATACTCCACTTAGGATGACCCATACCTTCCCCACGTGCCCAGCTCATTCTCCATTGAGGCTGACCTATGCCTTTGCCACTTGCCCATTAAACAACGGCAAGTGGCCCTCCTCTCCTGCCTATATAAAGGAAGAGACCCCTCTCCAGCAAGGGCTCCAATTCTCCTCTCCATGCGCATATCCGGAGACACCCAAGCTCTCCATCTTCCTCTTGTATTCAGGCTCTCAAGCCTCTCTCTATGTATAATGTAATACTCATTTATAATAAATACCAAGCTCTATAGTGGACGTAGCCCTATTCATGGGTATTACACTATAGAGCTTGGTATTTATTATAAATGAGTATTACATTATACATAGAGAGAGGCTTGAGAGCCTGAATACAAGAGGAAGATGGAGAGCTTGGGTGTCTCCGGATATGCGCATGGAGAGGAGAATTGGAGCCCTTGCTGGAGAGGGGTCTCTTCCTTTATATAGGCAGGAGAGGAGGGCCACTTGCCGTTGTTTAATGGGCAAGTGGCAAAGGCATAGGTCAGCCTCAATGGAGAATGAGCTGGGCACGTGGGGAAGGTATGGGTCATCCTAAGTGGAGTATGGGCTGAGCACGTGGGGAAGGCATGGGCTGTCAGGAGACAGGGTGTAGTGGCCTGGTGAAATGTCAGGACGCACGTGGTGATCTGTTATCAAAGGTGTGCGTGGTGGTCTGCACATGGCTGAGGCAGTAGGAGTTGGCTAGCACATATTGCTCGGGTATGACATTTCGGCTAGGCCATCTTGGTTTAGGCAATATTGAAACGGGTAGGACATTTCGGGTAAGCCATATTGGCTAGGCAATATTGAAATGGGTAAGACATTTCAGGTAGGCCATATTGGCTAGGCAATATCTGGTAAGCCATTCTTGGTGGGCTATTTCTGGTAGGACAGTTCTGGTAGGACATTTCTAGTACCAACCAGATATGTATAACAACAAGCCCCCAAGTTCTTAGTTGAGAACGAGTTCTTGACTGGGAACTTTCAAGTAATCATGTAAGCCATATTGGCTAGGAAATATCTAGTAAGCCACTCCTGGTGGGCTATTTATGGTAGGTCATTTCTAGTACCAACCAGATATGTATAACAACAAGCCCCCAAGTTCTTAGTTGAGAACGAGTCCTTGACTGGGAACTTTTCAAGTCAATCTTTGTTTGGCTGAGTCGATGAGTCTGTTGTGAGTAATGAGCCTTAGCTGCAAATGGTTGGAGGTTAGGCAAGCTGTACACCTTTTGATGGCGAGTTCGTATAGGCCTTATGGCGAGGTAAATCATGGAGAATCAAGCCTTGGTAGGTCTTGGTGGCGAGGTGAGCCGTGATGGAGTTCACACATACAATTTCGCATTTATGACGTAATGGAGATGTATGTAATGATGACGTGATGAGGATGTATGTGATAATGATGTGATGAGGATGTATGTGATGATGATATGATGTATGTGATGATCATGTGAAAATGATATATGTTACGTGACACGCTACATACTAATTTATGGACGATATACCCTTTTTCGTCTCACTTTAACCATGGCGGGACCTCGTCGTCTCTCTTTAAACCATGGTGGGACAGGTTGGCGGTGGTGGTGAGGCGAGCTGACATACAAGATGTCTCCCCAGCCCCCAAGTTTCTAGTAGAGAACTAGTTCAACTGGGACCTTTATGTAAGTTCCTTGTTGGCGGAGGCAATCAACCGGTATTTTGGAGAGGGGAAGCTTTTGTTCCTTGGAGAATTAACCTCACAAGGTGATCGGGTCCATATGCGACGTGGAGATTGAGCATACGAGGTGCTCGGGTCGGCTACGACGTGGAGATTTGAGCATGCATGGTGCTCGGGTAGACCATGCAAATTGGAGATTTGTCATGCAAATTGCTCGAGTAGGCCATGCAACGTAGAGATTTGTCGTGGAAGCTACTCGGGTAGGTCATGCGACGTGTGTTCGACCCACCAAGCGACTTGGAGATTGAGCATGCAACGTGCTCAGGTCGGCTACGACGTGGAGACTTGAGCATGCAAGGCTCTCGGGTCGGCTACGCCGTGGAGACTTGAGCATGCAAGGTGCGCCGGCTACGCCGTGGAGACTTGAGCATGCAAGGTGCTCGGGTCGGCTACGCCGTGTAGACTTGAGCATGCAAGGCGTTCGGGTCGGCTACGTCGTGGAGATTGAGCATGCGAGGCGCTCGAGTCGGCTACGACGTGGAGATTTGAGCATGCAAGGTGCTCGGGTCGGCTACGCCGTGTAGACTTGAGCATGCAAGGCTCTCGAATCGGCTACGCCGTGGAGATTGAGCATGCGAGGCGCTCGAGTCGGCTACGACGTGGAGATTTGAGCATGCAAGGTGCTCGGGTCGGCTACGTCGTGGAGATTGAGCATGCGAGGCTCTCGGGTCGGCTACGCCGTAGAGACTTGAGCATGCAAGGCTCTCGGGTCGGCTACGCCGTGGAGATTGAGCATGCGAGGCGCTCGAGTCGGCTACGACGTGTAGACTTGAGCATGCAAGGTGCGCCGGCTACGCCGTGAAGACTTGAGCATGCAAGGCGCTCGGGTCGGCTACGCCGTGTAGACTTGAGCATGCAAGGCGTTCGAGTCGGCTACGACGTGGAGATTTGAGCATGCAAGGTGCTCGGGTCGGTTACGCCGTGTAGACTTGAGCATGCAAGGCTCTCGGGTCGGCTACGCCGTGGAGACTTGAGCATGCAAGGCTCTCGGGTCGGCTACGCCGTGGAGATTTGAGCATGCAAGGTGCACCGGCTACGCCGTGGAGACTTGAGCATGCAAGGCGCTCGGGTCGGCTACGCCGTGGAGACTTGAGCATGCAAGGCTCTCGGGTCGGCTACGCCGTGGAGATTGAGCATGCGAGGCGCTTGAGTCGGCTACGACGTGTAGACTTGAGCATGCAAGGCGTTCGAGTCGGCTACGACGTGGAGATTTGAGCATGCAAGGTGCTCGGGTCGGCTACGCCGTGTAGACTTGAGCATGCAAGGCTCTCGGGTCGGCTACGCCGTGGAGACTTGAGCATGCAAGGCTCTTGGGTCGGCTACGCCGTGTAGACTTGAGCATGCAAGGCTCTCGGGTCGGCTACGCCGTGGAGACTTAAGCATGCAAGGCTCTCGGGTCGGCTACGCCGTGGAGACTTGAGCATGCAAGGTGCGTCGGCTACACCGTGGAGACTTGAGCATGCAAGGTGCTCGGGTCAGCTACGTCGTGTAGTCTTGAGCATGCAAGGCTCTTGGGTCGGCTACGCCACGTAGACTTGAGCATGCAAGGCTCTCGGGTCAGCTACGCCGTGGAGACTTGAGCATGCAAGGTGCGCCGGCTACACCGTGGAGACTTGAGCATGCAAGGCGCTCGGGTCGGCTACGCCGTGTAGACTTGAGCATGCAAGGCGTTCGAGTCGGCTACAACGTGGAGATTTGAGCATGCAAGGTGCTCGGGTCGGCTACGCCGTGTAGACTTGAGCATGCAAGGCTCTCGGGTCGGCTACGCCGTGGAGACTTGAGCATGCAAGGCTCGGGTCTAACCTGGGGGTTAGCCATGCCAGTAGTCGGGTTGGTTATTTATTCCAAGGTGGTCACCTGGCTCATCCTTTGGAGTAGCACACACCACATGCAAGGTGGTCGGGTTGGTCATTTTCTCCAAGGTGGTCATCTGGCTCATCCTTGGGAGTAGCACACCACGCATGCAAGATAAGCAGGTCGGTCATGCATGCAAGGTGGTTAGCTGGGTCGTCCTTGCGTGTAACACACCACATATGCAAGGTGGTGGGATTGGTCATCTTCTCCATGGTCATCTGGCTCATCCTTGGGAGTAGCACACCACACATGCAAAGTGGTCGGGTTGGTCAATCAATGCGGTGGATGACCATGCAAGGGGTTCGGCGCATGTGACGCAAAGAGTCGGACATGCGAGGTGTTGGTTGACCATGTAATGTGCTCGGGTCTGACTTGAAGGTTGGCCATGCAAGTAGTCGGGTTGGCCATTTCGTCCGAGGTGGTCAACTTGGTCAAGCACGCGAGGTGGTCAGCTCGGTCATGCTTGCAAGGTGGTCAAGCATGCAAGGTGGTAAGGTGGTGCTTTTCTATTCCCATATACATAATACCGAGCCGATTTGCGAGCACATTGGAGTTGCGGTACCGAGCTGGTTTGGGCACACTAGAGGTGTGGTGCTGAGCTATTCACATAATAATATTGTGTAAGTGGGTCGGTCATTTTCGAACATGTAAAAATATATATTTTGTGCCTTCACGTGGTAGGCCTTAAAAAGGGTCTCCTGATGGGAACGACCACAAGGCCTCTTAATACTAGTGTTTGCATAACAGAGGGAGGAATATAGTACACAATATTTTAAGGTAAATATCATGGCAGCAGGAAGAGATTTATTCTCTCTTTAGTGGGCAAGCATGATTGGAGCAGGAAATTGAGTAGGAGGGCACATGGGTATCCTGGTCCGACATAGGGGATGGGAATATTTATAAAAAGACATCAAATGCTCTTGGAGATATGACCCACATTATAATATGGTTCATGAAATGGGTGCCGTGGAAATGCTATATGTGACCACTTTAATAATAATTAATCATTAAAGCAAGAGATTTCTTATCTGTTTATGCACTTCAACGGAGAGCGACGCCTGGGAGGAGGAATTGCGTAATAGCGCGGGGTAGCAAGGATGGAGTCGACGCAACTGGAGCTCCGACAACCCCTGATTTCTGATAGGTCCATAAGGACCAGGTCGGCACATCTAGACGGCTCGGTCCGCACCTGGTCGACCTAGACGATACCGGGTCGGCTGGGATCATATCTGGTCGGCTTATACACAGTTCGGTCCTCGGGTCTAGTAGCCAAGAATTTTAGTGGGATGCTTTGGGACTGAGTCGAGCTGTTTCTCCATTTCTTGTCTCGCTTGCTACCCTTGATTTTCACAGGTGGAGGGCCCTAGGTGTCTTGAACAAATTTCGCAGCTGAGTAGCAACCTGCTCTGCTCGTCACAGTCGGCTAGACGTAGCTGGACCATGAATATGGTTTTCGGTGGAGATGGATTTCGAGGTGGAGAAGGATGAGAACGACATAAACCTTTCGTGTCGTTTCCCACAGACGGCGCCAACTGTTAACGGGTGATTTAGCACGGCCCTAGAGGGTATATGGTCAATCACACACATTACACAGATTTAGAGTGGTTCACCCATGAATAGGGCTACGTCCACTATAGAGCTTGGTATTTATTATAAATGAGTATTACATTATACATAGAGAGAGGCTTGAGAGCCTGAATACAAGAGGAAGATGGAGAGCTTGGGTGTCTCCGGATATGCGCATGGAGAGGAGAATTGGAGCCCTTGCTGGAGAGGGGTCTCTTCCTTTATATAGGCAGGAGAGGAGGGCCACTTGCCGTTGTTTAATGGGCAAGTGGCAAAGGCATAGGTCAGCCTCAATGGAGAATGAGCTGGGCACGTGGGGAAGGTATGGGTCATCCTAAGTGGAGTATGGGCTGAGCACGTGGGGAAGGCATGGGCTGTCAGGAGACAGGGTGTAGTGGCCTGGTGAAATGTCAGGACGCACGTGGTGATCTGTTATCAAAGGTGTGCGTGGTGGTCTGCACATGGCTGAGGCAGTAGGAGTTGGCTAGCACATATTGCTCGGGTATGACATTTCGGCTAGGCCATCTTGGTTTAGGCAATATTGAAACGGGTAGGACATTTCGGGTAAGCCATATTGGCTAGGCAATATTGAAATGGGTAAGACATTTCAGGTAGGCCATATTGGCTAGGCAATATCTGGTAAGCCATTCTTGGTGGGCTATTTCTGGTAGGACAGTTCTGGTAGGACATTTCTAGTACCAACCAGATATGTATAACAACAGTTGGTGTTTTTATTTATTTTTAAGAGACTCAGAGCAAATAAAATATATTATGAGTACACCATTCCATGCATGCAATATATAATATGAAAACTAGAGTATAATAACTAGTCCCTGGGGAGTTTGGTCGGTGACTTTGCTTCGGGTGCTCAAAAGGATCAAAATATATTAAAGATTATATGTGGATATGTTTTTTAATACAAGCACTACAGGGTACTATCAAGCTGGGAGTTTGAATTTGCAAACTAGAAACTTTGGAGGTTTCTCACATACAATACTAAAGTGTCATGGAAGTTTGATCTTCAGACCAATGATTTGGACTAAATCCCCGTTAGCCATGTGTGGATATAAATATGAGATCTTAGAGATTAAATATTAAACTCAATACTATTTTATTTTAAATACCAAAAATGATTGGTGTTTTAAATTGGATGCCAGTTGTAGAGTCATACAAGGAACTAATATAAATTGTATTAAACCTCAATATTATCACATCACATTTAACTAGGGGTGGGCACAGTCCGGTTCGGGCCGTTTTTTACTTCAAATTGGAATTGAAACTGGTACTATTTATCTGGTTTGGTTTGGTCCAATTTTAATAAAAAAATTTATAAAACTGTCCAGTTCGGGTTGAATCGATTTCGGTCTGATTCCGATCCAATTTGGTTTTGAACCGGATTATTATTATTTTTTAATTATTTTTTTAATACAAATTTCAACCGAAATTTTATTTTTTTGGCTTGAAAATTAACAAATTATCCAATTTCATACAAAAAGAAATATTGGGGCTAGAAAAGAAAGTTGTTTTGAAATTTAACTTGGGTAAATATTAGTTATGAGATTAAAAATATAGCATTAGATATAAATAAATAAAATTATATATTTTTTAATTTGGCCGGGCTGGCTCAACCCGGTTTGGTTTGTTAGGGTATAGAATTGGAACGGGAATTGGTTAGAACAGGATTGGTTCAATTTTTTGAATTGAATTTGACTTTTTGGTCAACACGATTTTTTTCGATTTTTTTCAATTCGGTTTGATTCAATTGATCGGTTCTTCGATTCCGATAGCCCTACATGTAACTCTCTCTTTCAATAACATAATTCAGTTGGTACACCTCCTCATATTTGAAGTTTGCCATGTGTCCATCCCACAAATTTATATATAGATTATGACTGCAATGCAATATCATCTGAATCTATATACCCCAAAATTGTGATTACAATTGTAAATTTTCTTTATTTGTATATACCCTAAGAGTGTGACTGTGACTACAACTGTATGCTTTATGAACCTCCAAAACCTCCCAAGTTTTGCAATTTTGACATGTGCATGAGTTCGCTCTTTTGGTGTTTGTGAATTTGTGACATAAGGCTGCAGTGATTGGAGCTAGAGCGGTGCAACTGGAATGTTGGGCTGTAAGGCCACCACCGTCTCTTGTGGGTGTTTTGATTTCCGACTGCCTTTCCTGTCCTCTTGTGGAGGTCTCTGCTCAGTAATTTGCTTAGATTCCTTTGGGTGTATGCTTTATTCTAGGCTCTCTTTTTTATCCTAGTTTGCTTGCATCTTGTTTGTTTTTCTGTCTTGTAGTTTTGCTGGCGGTTTTTGCGCCTTTTATTGAAGTATTTTCAGAACAAAATAAAAATAAAAATAAAAATAAAAGTCTCCTTGCTTGAATTTCATGTACATGTAGGCATGCACCACTAGGCCACAACAAGCTACACCTACTATGTCAAATTTCTGGATGGTTTGGCAACAATCTCATTATGCACATGGATTTTTATTTTTATTTTTATCAAAAAGAAACTTCATTAGATAAATTTCAATGGTACAATCGAAGACATCAACAAGACATCTAAAGTAACAATCTCAAGAGGTCAACAAACTAACATGCTAAAAGCAAAACTAACACAGATAAAAACCGCACTAAAACTACTAGCCCACATCACCACAATTAATCATAAGTCCAAACAAAACCTATAAATCCAACATAACCAAAACCCTAAAACAACCTATGAGCCTAAACGAACCCTACCACCACCACCTGAAGAAACAACATCGCGGCTACACCCACCACCGCATCCATAACAGATCTGAAGAAAATATGATTACTAGCGATCTACCTGCGCATTATGCACATGAATTTGAAAGTCTCTTATCTATCCCCATTCTTATTTATTAATTGTACTTTCTTTTTTGGCTTTCTATCACAAATAATTCACTTACTCTTCTGAATTTGATTTGAGACATAAAAAGTCTCCTTCCCTAGTATAAGCTCGAAATTTATCTAAGTGGACCACAAGGCAACTATGTCAATCGTTGAACGGTTTGACAACACTCACAATGTGCACATGATTTGCATGTCTCTTATAAAATAAAGGGTGTTGTTTGTTGGCCAAGAATTTGTAGTCCAAATGATTGAGATATTTGGTCAATATTATGTTCGATTTACTCTCTCACAATATCGATTTTATGAAATAACTTAAAAATAAAGGGAGCTGTCAATATTGACACTCTAAAGAAAAATCATTATGCATTGCTTGAAGTTCAATTCCTTTGTTTAATAAGGAAGGAGCGCATGATTTTTTATATATATATTTAGAGTGTCAATAAAAACTAAATTTGAGTCTATCACGTTAGCAACTTTGATTTGAGATATCTAGAATACTTATTATCAAAAATGAAAAGGCGAGAGATTAGCTAGACAAATGAATAAATGAAAGGACTTGTAGTTAATCCGGTGTGCCCCAACAACAAGGACCACTTGCCTAAATAACTAAACAGGAAGACGAGACGAGTTCTAGGTTTGACTTTTAATTCAATAACTGAACAAAACACGAAATTCTAGACCCATTTCCCAAAAAACAGAACATGAAGTTCAAAATGAAAAGAAATCCTCAATCACCGTGTTTGTTAAACAATTTGGACTTCGGCTTTCATTGAATCATTGAGAAAGAACTGGTAAAGCAAAAAAGTGTTTGGCATTAGAAAGTTTCTTTTCATAGGGGTTTTTTTGTGTGCCAACTTTAGAGTTCAAACATGTGAAATTGGACTGTTTTTTTTTTTTTCTATTCAACTAGTTGAATTGGCTCGGATGAATTTAATGAATAAGTGGGTCTCTCTTCTTAATTTTGGAGTGCATAATTGGGCTTAACATAATTTTTATATATTTTTTTTTATAATGCATACTATATAGATTTATATAAATTGGAGGCCCTAAACGGCCGCCTTACTTGCTTGTGCTTAGAGCACTTCCAGCGGCATGCCTAGCCCAGACAAAAGGCACCCTGGGCTCCCAAAACTCATTCCAACGATGAGATCCACCCTTGGTAAGAGGTGGGCTCCACTAAGCCCGAGCCTAAAGTCAAGCTGACCTCATGACGTCAGTGATCAATTTAAATACAAAAAAATTGAAAGAAAAGGAAAAAATTCCAAAAAATTTAGAATTTTTTTTTTCCTATGCCTAGTCATGTTCTTCACTTTCCACACAAAAACTCCATACAAATTCCTTTCCTCATCTCTCATGTAAATAGTGGTTGTCCTTAGGTTACCATGGCAATGAGTGGGAATGCATCAAAAAATTGCTATGGCAGACACTATTCACATGAACAATAAATGCCCTTACCTTTTACCATGACAAATGAGCGAAAGTGCTCTTAGGGCGTCCCTTACTCATCTTTCTTTCATCCTTTATGTTATATATTTTCCTTCTATCTTCAACTAAAGGAATCAAAACCAAAAACTAAAAACAAAATGATGATCACCAAACGGGCCTCTGAGTTTAGGTATGAACTTGTAACCTTTAAAAGATAATGGCCAATTTAACATTGACTTCATAGCTTGGGAAGTTTTATGTAGTTGATCTATAAATAAATAAAAATTATTATTTTAAAAATAAATAAATAAAAGTGAATCATTTCTTGAGTCCCTCCGTAACTTATCAATTATTGTATAAAATTTGGAAACGGATTTAGTGACTGAGATTATTGATTTTCACATATTTGGATGGTTCCATTTGAACCCAAACAATCACCATAGAAGTTTTTTTTTTTTTTTTTTTTTTTTTTTCTTGAGAAATTCTGGAATTGAATTCATAGTTCAGCCAAAAAAGACACTAACCACAAAGGGCCAATACAAACTAGCTACAAAGGACCATTACAATAACAGAACGGTCTAACATTAAAATTAAGACACTCTGGTGCTCCTCCGCTAACAATCATGTAGGATCGAAGAAACTCTGACATAAGCATCCCAACTAAGATTGTAAACTCAGAATTTATAATAAAAAAATAAAAAAATAAAAAAAAAAGATAAAGCTTGAAAAATCAAAGCCATAACAATACAAATAAAACTCTTACAAAGGAGAAATAAAAAGTTCTCACAAAGGAGAGGTGAAAAGCTCTCTCAAAGAAAATGTGAAAAGCTATCACAAAAGGAGGGGTGAAAACTACACAAAGAACCCAAAGAGTTTTTGCAACTTATTCCAAACATAAAGAAACTGCAAAAAGAAGAGGGGCGAGGGGACCCTCAAAGTGAATACAGCTCTAGGAGTGTTTCTTGGGAGAGAGGGGGCTAGTACCCTAGAACAGTTTAATCCTTCTGAATGAGACTGTAACCAAGGAATGAACATCTATAGCAGCAAAAGATAAAAGAAAGAAAAAAAATTGCAGGATAATTTAGTTCTTGCTACAATTCTCTTAGAAGCCAACATCAACATCTCATAAGTGAGAACAAACATCAAAGTTGCGCATATATGTTTACAACACTTTTTTTCTGTATGTTAATTTTAAAGAGTTTTCCACATCATTCTACATCATCATCCTCTTTCTCATTCTCATGTCTAGCATTACCATTGACACCAGAAACTAGCTCAGCTTCAAATGCTTTGGAACTTGAAGGCAACCTCTCATACATTTTGGATCCCAATGGAAGAAGCCTACATTCCCCCACAGTAAGAGTTTGGCTGAGTTTCTCATAACTCCACCTCTGCTGAGCATAGACTACACCTGCAAGGATAATTGCTGTAACAGGTATGGCAACATCCCCAAACTTGGAGTAAAAATCCGTAGTTGGGTTGACAAGCTCGTAGTCCTCGGCAAAGTAAGGATTGAGCACAGGAGCTCTCACATAATCATAAATGTGAGGGAAAAGTCTGACCAGTGTGTTCGCGAAGAAATAAAACTTTCTAAGTGGTTTACAATCAATCTGCCACACAAGGTTGCCAATGATTTGTGGGAGAAGGAAAAAATCTTGAATAAGACCAACATACTCCTCTAGCTCAGTTTCCCATTCCCACATTGCATGAGAATTTGCTCTAGCGATTCTGTAACTTTTTGTCCGAATAGATCTTCTGCTGGTGTTCATACTATGAATGACAAGAACAATTATATAGCCAATAAAATGTATTGTCAAGGTAGTCAGAAGCACCCGCTTATCACTAGGGACACGATGTGGCTCAAGAGGAGTTTGTGTTAGTAATCTGATTCGGGATTTCCAAACCTTCTGACAAAGCCTTAAAGTCAGTAATAATGAGACCATCACAATAAACTTTACCGTGTAATCAATTATATGGAACCACTGACTGTTGTCAAGGTCATATGAAGATGTTTCATAGGATTCAGAAGATATCTTCTTGAAAAGCGCTTCAGCACCTGTGACCAGAGGAATGCTATACCCAATGGCTTGGATACCTAGCATGACTAGAGACATGTAAGGCACGGAATCAACATTATGTCTGATGTAAAACAGTTGGCTTAGAATGCCAGATATTGCCAGGGAAAGAGTCAATATCCTGAGAATTCCCTCAATACCCCGACGAGAGAGAATGTCTTCCCGTTGTTTCCTGTACATAATCGGAAGAGTTTTGAGCTTGACTGTACTAAAGTAAAGGGGGTCATCTTCATTCCTTCGGCTGGCTATTGAGATACTTGCAGCTGGATTGACTAACCATCTAGATGTAGTTGGAGGATAGGACACAACCACCTCAATTAAACAATCAAGCCCAGCCTCAAGATCCATGCTCTCATACAAGATCTTCCACGAGGCTCGAACATCCCTGCAACCAACTAGATACATCTTTCCAACATGTGGGTCATACAGACCCTCCAAGAAAAGCACAGAGAAATTGCTAAAAGCTTTCCCAGAGATGGTAAGTTGTGCTGATACATTCAGAAGGAGCTGCTTTTCAGTGTATTCAGCCTTCGTGTGGTAAGGAGTCTCCTCTTCTGCAGTGGAACCATTTTGTGGAGACCAAAAGCGCCCAAACAAGGGGCCAACAGAGAGAATCTCCATCTGAATATCTGTTCTAGGAGGCTGAGCATTTCGCATTGGATCAGGAACTGCAGACACATGAAGGGTTAGATCTTCTGAGAGAAGAGAAAGACTGACTTGAAAAGCTTCTGTGTCTTCCAGTTTGGGAAAATTCAGCAATGATTTCTTGATGACAGTTCCAACACTAAAGGCCTCATTTTTTTCCAAGACAACAGCAGCTGAATCAATTTTTGTGTACCTGTAGTATGGATGGGAGGTTCTTAAATAATTCCACAACTCTGTAGGCTGCACTAGCTTTTCAAACGAGAGAGGAAAGAATGATGCACCGCTCTTATTGGTGCTGGATAAACTTCCATAAATAATGCTTCGTTGCTTTATGGAAAAAGAGACAGGTATGTACAAACAGATCCGACTATTGCATCGACTCCCTTCCACATCAACAAGTCCAAGGCAACCAGCCATGCAAAGCTGCCCACTGGTAGATTTCCATATTCCCTCAGCAGCAACAGTCATGTTGTTAAGCCCAGATCTCTTTGCTGCGGTATACTGATTCTCTAGTGGAGAAGCAGCTCTAAACACAGCTGAAACCCTTGCTGAACTGGCATTTCCCTGGTCATTTTTTTGTTCACACTTGATATTCTGCATAAAAAGTTTAACACCTCTAAAGCTTCCATCTGATGCCTTAATGTCTTCATCTGCCACAAACGGACCCAGCTTACTGCAAAAATCATCAGTGGCATTGCATCTCCAGTTTGGCAAAACAGTGAAAGCTTGGTCCCTTGCAATTTCTTCAAGGATTTCACAAATAGAAGGACCTTTATAGATGCTAACGCCACCATAGATCAAGCTATCATTGTAAGGGTATGGATCACATGCTCTTGACACTATCTTTTCAGATCCAAAATCGTAAGCTGCAGACTTTCCCAACTGCGATGAAATGTGAACCACATCAAAATACTTTGAGTTTGACTTTGAATTTAAACTTCTTAATTCTCCTTGGATAGACCTATTTGTCAACGTGAAAGTCATTGGATAGTGAAGAACAAGTAGAATTTGATCATCTTGAGAAAGAGGAGGATCAGACTCCCGAGAAGCCTTCAACCACTCCCAAGGGTTAGCAGAATCAGAGTCCCGAGAAGGCAACATTGTACTCCCCAACAAACACATTACTCTTTCCCCACCATTTTTCTTTGATTCAGTGTAAATCCCTTGGAAGGAAATTGGGATTTGAGAATGGCCAGGCCATATCTGGAATTCAGAATTTCCTTGGTACCCATAATCTGCAAAGCCACCATCTTTAGTAATGCCCAAAATCATGAACCCACTAACACTTACAGACTTCTTGGATCGATGGGCACGATCAACATCCGTAACCCAAAACGATACCAAGTTCGATGTAGTATGATTACCCCACGACTCTGTTGGGACTTCTCTATCATCAAATGGTATGATTGGGGCATTACCCACCTCCTGCCTCCAGTCCCCATTAACAAAAAGTAGCTCCTCTTTTATGCTATACGCCTTATTATTTTCAGCTTTCAGTTCAGAAGCAGAAGAAAGAACAATTCCACATTGTTTCTTCACTTCATCTATTCGATCATAGTTATAGGTAACAGGGGTTTCACTTCTTCCACTCATAAAATCAAATTGTGGTTCTACATGGTATGGATATGTGAACCCCAAACTCAACAAGCCATACACACTCCAAACCACAACAACCAAAGATGCAATCTTCATGATCTCAAAAGTTTTAAATTTTATTCAGCTGCCCAAAAACTGAACTAAAGAAAATTTCAAGACCCAAATGTTCAATCTCAAAATCCTACACAGTACTCACCCCACAAGACAGAGACTTTAGTTACCACATTTCATCCACAGAGGTCAATGAACAAAATTGGAACACAAAACAATTTTCTTGAAAGGGTCAATCTCAAGCCTATACTTTCCTGGGTAATGTTTATAGTCTACCAAACATTTGAAGTAAGGAAGACAAACCTGAATCTATCCCCTCTTGCATGGATAATGGATTATTGTGAAGGTGAACCCCACTTTCTGAAACTTGGATCTTGGGCTTCAGCGAGAGAGAGAGAGAGATAGAGAGAGAGGAGCTTAAGCTGGACTTGATTGGATCTTGGGTAGGAAAGAGAGAAGAGGAAGAGTGAATCTGAAGTTGAGCTGTTTCTGGTGTTTTCTGAAGCTTTTGGTGATTTTTTTCCCACCGCTCTACAAGTGCGTGTAAGACGACTTCGAAGATATTTCTTTTCTAGAAATAACGGTCAACTCCCAAAACAAGCCACTCCAAACTTTCTCAATATTGTTCTAAATTCGTATATAAAAAAATATTGTTCTAAATTTGTAAGAAATTCCATTTATTTTCTTAATAGGGTAACTACCACTCCAAACTTTCTCAATAATAAATAATAAAAAATCCAACCTTAGTTGGATTGACTCAGGCCCTTTGGTGTGCTCCTACGCACTGACAGACCCAAATTCTTTTTAGTAGATGTGCAATTTTAAAAGGCTAAAAGCTTTACTAAACAAAAATTGACAACCAAATATCCTTATAATTTAAACAATACCAATGGCATTCATTAGTTATAGAGAAAAATAGCATTACAAATAATCTACAATTGTTGTCGATGAGATTTCATATCATGAAAATATCGCATTATATTTTCATTACTAATACAAACAAAAAGGCCTAGAGACTAAAGCTATTTTTTAAAAGCCTTTTATCATTTATTAAGCAAACCCTAGAATGCTTATTAAAGCCCACGAAACACAATCCAGCTTTCCCCCTTCCTTATTTTTTTGGCCATGATGTTTTTTTTAAAAATATTTGGCATGTTGCGCACAACAACGCAGAACAGAAAGACAAACTTGGTTTAGGCAATTCGTTGAACACCTAGAGTGCACCACCAAATGAGCAATATGCAACACCTCTGAAGGCTTTTCTAGTAAGGGGAGATGTAGCTGCACCTCCTTGTGCCTTAATAGGTTCACCCTAAGGGATTCTAGTTTAAGTCTTCATAGTACCCGTGTGTGAATTCCAGCCCTCCTCTCTTTCTTAACTTTGACAAAAAATGTCAATGGGGTCTAGTCTAGTGAAAAAGGGTTTTGACCTACAAATAAGATTTGAACCACCATGGCATCTTTGTTGTATGTGTGTGAGAAACCCTTCTTCCCTCTAATTTAGATTATCACTTATACTTAAAAAAACAAAAACACTTTGGCAAAAAATAAATCGGAATGCACATTATTGTATTGCATTTTTAAAAGTGATGAAAATTCATCAAGAAAACAAAAATGAAGCATCTGTGGGTCAAACGGACTCTTGGGTCGCGTGGATTGTTAGGTGACAAAACGGCCAAATTGGATTAGAAGGAAAGCAAAAATCACCATCCCTTGGATTTATTCATTTTGTCTTTGTTTTGTGCCCTTGTACTTGTTTTCCTTTTTTGTTGCTAAATTTATGTTTTGTTGGAAAGTACACCATGTTTTCTTGAGGTTTTTATTTTTATAATTCTAGACACTTTTAGAAACTCTTTCTAATTGTTTTTGTGCTTTCAAGGAAAAAGCCTTCTTTTTTTTGCCCTTCAAATGTGGATCATGAACACATAAGTCCGAATAAACAAGTTAAGATTTATAACCAATTTCAATTTAGAACCTGAACATTTTCAATTAATAACTAATAGTTTAATTACATTCAAAACTCCCAAAGCCTTTAGATACAAAAACCAAAAGAAGTGAGGCTATATAGGAGCATGCATTGCATATAAAAATTTAGAAACTCATCTTCAGCACATTCAGTTCTTCATTTCTTGGTACTCTGCCTCAGGAGCTTGGTCTCCACCAACCTGTGAACCTCCAGATGAAGAGTCACCTCCTGAACCACGTGACATATGCTCCCCAATCTTTGAGACAGCTTTGTTTGCTGCATCAAGCTTTGACTTAATTTCATCGGCATTGTCCCCTCCGGTTGCCTTTCTTATATCAGCAACTGCATCCTCAATTTCTTTAGCAATTTCGCTGGGAACCTTGTCCCGATACTCGCTTAAGCTCTTTTCAATGCTGTAGATGGTGGTGTCTGCGTTGTTTTTTATATCAACCAGAGCTTTCCTTTCCTGATCCCTTTGAGCATGCAGCTCGGCGTCTTTGACCATCCTCTGAATTTCCTCCTCCGTAGACCCAGCAGACGAGCGTATGGTAACATGTTGCTCCTTACCAGTGCCCTTGTCCCTGGCAGAAACGGTGACAATACCATTAGCATCAATATCAAATGTAACTTCAATCTGAGACATGCCCCTTGGTGCTGGAGGGATGCCTTGAAGCTCAAACTCTCCAAGGAGCTTGTTGTCAGAAGCCATTTCGCGCTCCCCTTGTAGCACCTTGATACCAACCTGGGTTTGGTTGTCAGCTGCTGTGGAAAACACCTGCAAAATCCACGACAAAAAGGTAAGATGCAAACAGTTGAGAAACATGTGCCGTTATGGTATAAAATTTAACAAGACCATACATCAAGTAATCAATGTAAATCTTTTTCAACATTTCTTGAGGACTGACCTGACTCTTCTTTGTTGGAATTGTAGTGTTTCTCGTAATCAGCCTGGAGAAGATACCGCCCAATGTTTCAATACCTAGTGATAGAGGAGTAACATCCAGAAGAAGCAACTCCTTAACATCACCGCGAAGAATACCACCTTGGATGGCAGCTCCCAAGGCAACGGCCTCGTCAGGATTGACTCCTTTGCTTGGGCTCTTTCCAAATATTTCTGCAACCACCTCTTGCACTTTGGGAACACGACTCATCCCTCCCACAAGAAGGACCTCATCCACATCCTTAATAGACATGTTAGCATCCTTCAAGCAATTCTTACATGGGAACTTTGTCCTCTCAATCAGGTGATTTACCAAACTTTCGAATTTTGATCTGGTCAGTGTGATGTTCAGATGCTTAGCACCTGAAGCATCAGCTGTGATGAAGGGCAGGTTTATCTCAGTTTCAGATGAAGATGAAAGCTCAATCTTAGCTTTCTCTGCTGCCTCCCGAAGCCTCTGCAAGGCAAGCCTATCTTTTGTAAGATCAAGCCCATCAGTTCTCTTGAATTCGCTCACTAAGAAGTCCAGCAAAGCATTGTCAAAATCCTCTCCTCCCAAGAATGTGTCTCCATTTGTTGCTTTCACCTACATAAGAGAGAGTTCTTAATGAAATATTCCAAAATAAAGGAAAAGCAATAGGACATAACTGAATGTGCAAACGATGCATACCTCAAAAACACCATTAGAGATCTCCAATATGGACACATCAAATGTTCCGCCACCAAGATCGAATACAGCGATTAGGCCTTCCTTGTTGTTCATACCATAGGAAAGTGCAGCAGCAGTGGGCTCATTTATGATTCTCTCTACACTTAGGCCTGCAATTCTTCCAGCATCCTTTGTTGCTTGTCTCTGGGCATCATTGAAATAAGCTGGAACTGTGATCACAGCTCTCGAGACAGTCTTTCCAAGGTAAGCCTCCGCAGTTTCTTTCATCTTTGTCAGAACAAAAGCTCCAATTTGGCCTGGGGCATACTGCTGTCCATTGACTTCAACCCATGCATCTCCATTTGGAGCTTTGACTATCTTGTATGGAACCATCTTCATTTCCTTTTGTGTTTGGGCATCGTCAAAGTGTCTACCAATCAGACGCTTGGTTCCAGAAACCGTGTTCGTCGGGTTGGTGACAGCTTGACGTTTTGCTGGAGTACCAACAAGTAGTTCTCCTTTCTGGTTTAGGGCAACTACTGATGGAGTGGTCCGAGCTCCTTCAGAGTTCTCTATAACTTTGGGATTCTGTGATAATTGATCATTTCACCATTTGTTAGACAGAAAACTAACACACAAGAAGCTTAAATCATGATTTCTGTCAGAACATGTCAATAGCTTTACCTTTCCCTCCATCACAGCAACACATGAGTTTGTTGTGCCCAAGTCAATCCCAATTATATCATTCCCAGCAGGTCTAGAGCTGTTTAAAGCAGAACATGTTATCAATAAACAAGACAAAACAGAATCCAAAAGTTTTTATAGAAATTTTTTTTTTGTTGATATAATTAACTAAATTGACTATGCAAATCCAAATTACCTGAAAGGTCTTGCCAAGCTTGCCCATTTGTGACCCAAAGGCTTGGCAGTGCTAGTCAACTTTTGCACAAAAGAACAAACAAACAACAAAACAGCTAAGTTTCATTGCTTTGCTGAAGCTCAAAATACAATAAATATACCATCCCATGTCTTTTTCTTCATAACTAAAAGCTCATCCATGTAATGTCGTATACATACATGTACGAAAAATTTACGATAATCAATGAATTATATTTGTCAAAATCAAAAGCCAAACCGCCATATTTGTCAAAATACAATTAGATTGAAGTGCATGAAATCAAAAGCCCACCTTGACCAAACTCATTTTATTTATCCAAGACTCTCAAGCTATGCAACAATAACGCCCCCAACACAAACTTATCGAAATTGACAACAAAACGAGACTAATCCACGTCCTAGGTATAAGTAATATCAGACAAACGTAACAATCAGAAAAAAAAATTAAAAAAAATAAAAAAATTAGATATCAGCATGTGATAGATAGATATAATACAAAGTGATATCCATCCAAAGTTGTTTACACTTAATCCATTTTTCTATTTGCTTGAAACACAAAAAACAAAAGACTCCCAGAACAAGCAGAGAATATAATAATAATAAAAACTATATATAAAAAAAGACAGATCGAACAGAGAAAAATGGAGTGTGGAGCTCATTAAGAATAAGAGGTTGTATGGAAGTTGAAGAGAATGTGACACTTACGGAACGGTAGGCAGAGAGGGAGGCTGAAGCTACGTCACGGCGTCGTAAGGAACGGAGCAAAGCAGCGGTGGCCATGGCTCTCTCTGCTTCGAACAACACAGACAGAGAACAGGGTATAGAGAGGGAGAGGAGGAGGACAAAGGGTTTTGATGAATGTGTAGGGTTTAAGGTTTTGTTGTCTATTTATGAGGTGAAGGGCTAGAAGCGCGACGGCCATGAGCCCTGTATGGTGTGGAGAACAAGAAAACTAGCATTCATACTTTATTAGATAACAAAAATATTTATTTACAATTTACCAAAAGAACAGATAATTAATTAAATATAAAGATTCCATTGAATGTTCTGACAAAGATCTGGTGAGCGTAGTAAGTTTCAGGTGTGTATAGCTTACGCTGGCGGGAGAGGATTCTTTTTAAATATTTTTTTTTAGGTCTTCATAGGTCGTTTTATACCCGGGCAAACTTGTCTTTAACATGTTTATTAAAAGGCGGATGGGAAATAGGCTTGTCCCTTTGCAATCAAGTTTCATCATTCTTACTATAGATTAGAATCTATGGCTTGTAGAGAGAGAGAGAGAGAGAGAGAGTTAGGGTTTAGGGCTTAGGGAGAGAGAGTCCCAGAATTGATACTGTAACAATAGGATACTGAGGCTATGAAACAGTCATAACCAACAGAAATATACAATACTATAAATGCTGCCAGATTCAGCATCGTGTCTGCACATCTTGAAATGGTATTTACATCCTATGATATCCCTATCCTGTGCTGACTTGAAAAAAAATAAATAAATAATAGATTCTACCTAAGCAATACTATAGATTCTACCCGGCCCCCTCTTCATCTCCTGATAGCCTACTATCTGATCTCCCTGCCCCTTCCTCAGTCCCTCCCACTCTTCCCGACAGCCCCCCGATCCCTCGTTGATCCGAGCGTATCAAACGACCTCCCTCTCGTTTTCAAGAGTATCAAGCTCATCACACCGTCTTGCTCACACCCGACGTCGTCTCTTCATCCACGTCTGGAACCAGGTACGACCCTCTTCATAAGCACATCTCTTACTCTCGCTTATCTAACAATTATCGAAATTTTGTATGTAATGTCTCTCGATTGGTAGAGCCCACTACTTATGATCAGGCCTGTTGTGATCCCAAATGGGTTGCTGCTATGCAATCTGAATTACAAGCTTTTGATGCCAATCACACCTGGTCTTTGGTCCCTCTTCCTCCTGGCCATCGCCCAATTGGCTGCAAGTGGATATTTCGGATTAAATACCACTCTGATGGCACCGTTGAACATTACAAGGCTCGCCTCGTTGCCAAAGGATTCAACCAACGCGAGGGTATTGATTTCCATGACACTTTTGCTCCTATTGCGAAATTAATCATTGTTCGTTGCTTGCTGTCCATTGCTGTTGTTCGTCACTGGTCTTTGCATCAAATGGATGTCCAGAACGCCTTTCTTCATGGCGATCTCCAAGAGGAGGTTTACATGTTACCCCCACCTGGTTCTCGTCAACAGGGGGAGCAGGTTGTGTGTTGACTTCACAAGTCCTTGTACGTGTTGAAATTGGCTCAAATATTATGTTGTTTACTATCTTTGTTGCGTTGCATGTCATCCACTTGGAGAAAGGAAGAGATTGGTTCTTTCCTTTCTCATGCATTTGCCGAAAGCTACCAAAGGAAGAGAAAAATGGGAAGCCACAATTGTTGAATGTTAGTGGCCAATGATATTGCATGGATTAATTATGTCTTTAGTGGGAGACAAAGCATGGTACAATGATGAAGGATTTTCTTCATTCTTTGGCTGACCATAACGTGGGTTTGGTATATGGACATTAATTATAAAGTGGGTTGGCAGGTGGTCATTAATTAAAGGTGGCTAGTTGGCTTTTGGAAAGTTTGAATGGCTACAAAAGAGAAGCAAGCAACGGGTGAGGTGTGTGGGCATTTGTGCCTCACCATTTGGGGTGCCGTGTGCAACATGTGAGAGAGAGAGATGAAGGAGCTGCTGCTCCTCTTTGTTGTGGCTGCACATTTGAAGACGTTTGCTTGTCTGATCAGTGAGAGCAAAATCCATTTCTCTACTGGTCTTTGGGTGTGGCACTATTTGTTCTCTCTTTTAGTATCGGTGTGTGAGTGACTTGGGTGTATTTGGGATTTGGGTTGTGAGAGTTAAACTCTGTAATTCCTAGGGTAGGTGTGAGAGGATTAATCTCCTTTGGTTGTAATCTTTTTTGGGATACTAGTGGAATTTCTCGCTGTCTTCGAACTGGATGTAGGCTACACACGGGCCGAACCAGTATAAATCCTTGTGTCGTTTGGATTTCTGTATTTCATAGTTTGCTCTTGTTGTTTCAATGGTTTCATATCAACCACCACAGTGCAATCCGCTTCCGCTGCGCACAACAGTACGGACTTAAACAGGCTCCACAAAGCTGGTTTCGAAAGTTTTCATCTGCTATTTGTGGCATTGGCTTCAAGCAGTCACGTGCTGATTACTCTTTATTCACACATGCTCATGGAAGCTCTCTAACTATTATATTGCTTTATGTAGATGACATGATAATCACAGAAAATGATGAAGAAGCCATCTGTAAATTGAAGCACTTTCTTGGCAGTCAATTTCGAATCAAATATCAAGGACCCTTGAGATACTTTCTTGGTGTTGAGGTGGCACGATCAAAATCTGGAATTTCTATTTGCCAACGAAAGTACACCATTGACATTTTGGCAGAAGCCGGATTACTTGGAGCCAAACCAGCCAAAGTTCCTATGGACCACGATCTGGTGTTGTTATCTACAGGGGAGCTACTCAAAGATCCTACTCGATATCGACGGCTAGTTGGAAAGCTGATTTATCTCACAATTACAAGACTAGAAATCACTTATGCAGTCAACACCCTCAGTCAGTTCATGCAAGTACCTAGACATCAACATCTTGATGCAGCATATCGCCTTCTCCACTACCTAAAGGAAGCTCCAGGTCAAGGGTTACTTTTTCCTTCACAAAATCAGTTAAAGCTTATTGGTTATTGTGATGCAGATTGGGCCAGATGCCCAATCACACGCAGATCAGTCACAGGTTATTGCATATTTCTTGGTAATGCACTTGTATCCTGGAAAAGCAAGAAACAAGTTACAGTTGCACGATCATCAGCTGAAGCCGAATATCGTTCAATGGCTGCAACCACATGTGAACTAACTTGGCTGAGATATTTGTTGCAAGATCTGCGTGTTGATCATTCTGAACCTGCAAAGTTATTTTGCGATAATCAAGCCGCCTTGTATATTGCAGCAAATCCAGTGTATCATGAATGAACGAAACATATTGAGCTTGATTGTCACACTGTTCGTGAAAGAATAGAAAGAGGAGAGATCAAGACAGGATATGTGCAAACAGGGGAACAAATAGCGATATGTTTACTAAGCCACTGAGGGCACCCATCTTCAGTTCACTTCTTGGCAAGTTGAGCGTTAGTGATATCCACTCTCCAACTTGAGGGGGAGTGTTAAAGGAAAGAAATATGTCAATGATTCTATATTGAGCGAGAAATACGTCAATGATTCTATATTGAGTGATTGTAGGAATTGATTGTAATTAGCTTAGAATTAGCATGTATTTACCTAGAATAGAAGTATCAACCGTGTATAAAGATTTGAGTCTGTAAGCAATACAGAGATCATTCAATACAATATCAAATTCTTTCAAAAAGGAGGAGAAATAGTTCCTTATCCTTGATATGGTGCGCCCTCTCTTTATCTCTCTCCTAATCACTACATGGGTAGAGAATTTGCAACTAGCGAAGTCCCTATCCAAGGCAGACTCCACTTGCACAATATTCTTTCTTGAGGCTTTTGTGATATCGATTTGACGAGAACTTACAAGTATCAGAGAGTTTTTCACTGCCTTTGCACTAGTACGTACTGTCTTCTATTAAGGCTTTTGTGAGTGACTTAAGGCTCGTTTGGGACTGCTTCTTTAGGAAATACTTCTGCTCATAAACGCTTCTAACAAAAGCGTTTTTATTATAAAGTTGTTGAAAATTTCATATAAAAAAATCGAAGTGCTTCTCCAGAAAGCGCTTCTATGGCCTAGAAGCACTTCTAAACTTTTTTGCCAAACGCCATCAGAAGCACTTTCAGTTGTCAGAAAGTGCTTTTAGCCCTTCCAGAAGCACTCCCAAACAAGCCCTTAGATTTCAAGTAAATGTACATATCCTAAATGTAGAGGTTCGCGGGTAAATGTATAGATCCTAAATGCAGAGGCTCCGAGCATTTATGATGGAATCAATCCAATTTCATTGATGAATATATAAGTTGGTTTTTTGTTGTTGTCAAACTCGATGTTGAGATGAGAGTACTTTATTAATAAAAAGTTCTTGGCATACCTAAATAAATGAGTATGATTAGGATTAACCACCGAAATAACTTGTTTACGAATGGGTTTAGCCCACTATTAAGTTCTTAATCCTGTAAAACAATAATAACAAAAATATTCGGATATAAAAGAAAGAAAAATGATATATCAAACATGGTCCCTACGTGACTACGTCAGATCCGGAAAATCTTCCTTTAATGGAGTCCATTTGTCATACACTTGATGAGTTTTACAGGTCATCTAATCCAATCACTCGAAAAATTTGGCTACAAATTTTTTATTTAATATTAAATTGATAAACACTTAAATAATTACAATCATTACAAATGACTTATCGATATAATAATTCTTAAATGAGGACATACAAAATATTCGAATCATCATATTATAGAAGAGATTTTCTATATAAACCCCACACTTCTCTTAGTTCACCCCAATACTTAAATCATTAAACTGTAAGTTTTATTATTGTGTAAAAAGACAAAAAAGTCGTCCAACTTAATACTTAACCATAGTACATCTATACACACACCCCACACACCCCACCACTCTTTATATTAAGTTTTACAAAAATACAAACTCCTATTGTCAGAGACGTAGAGCATTGACGAGCATACCTCTTTAAAATCTACGTGGGAGCTGATGGAAAGACTTGTTTATTGTTTGGCTGTAATGATCTTATTCTCTTCCCTTTGTTGATTGCATTTTTTTTTAATACCTGATGTTTTGGTAAAACTGTTCTCTTTCTCTAGAAAGTATTAAATTTCAAATTTGGTGTTCCATTTGTTTGTGTTTTTTTTTGCTGGGAACAGTAATATTATTGTCACTTCTGGTATTCCAGTATGCATCTAAAATCATAATCCTGCTGCTGCTACTTCAATAGTTGGGTTATTTTTCTTGTTGCTTTTCCACTCTGATAAAAGCTTCAATGTATTCTCCATTGGTGGCCGATCAGATGGCCTACTCCTAGTGCAAAGTGTCAATTTAATATTAGAACTATCTGGCAACATTCAATCGTTAAATTGACACTTGTTTGCAGCAAATGAAACGTCAATATTAGAATCAATTTGTTCTCTAGGTATCACCGGTAATATTATTGTCACTTTTGGAATATCAGTATTGGGTAGCTTGAATTTTTCTTCATGTTATACTAAGGGTAGTTTGTGGGGTTTAAATAGAAAATTTCTTTTATTTTTTATTTTTTCAGCTTGGGGTGTATTTAAGGGTAGTTTGGGAAGATAGTGGGGTTTTCTTAGAAATTGTGAAAATTTAAATTAAAAGTTGGGGTGAACTTAGAACATGGGGTGAACTAAGAGACGTGTGGGGTTTAAATAGAAAATCTCTTATAGAATTAGCTCAAACGAGTTATAGAGTTCGTTTTTGTGAGCAAGAAAAAGATTTTGACAATTGGAACACCGGTTGCATCCAACAATCTTTGACAGGGATAAAAGAATCAACTATTCATCAATAGCGGATAATTTTTCTCATGAACAGAAGTGCTTCCTATAAAAACACTTCCACATAGATTCGCGACATTCGTACCATGTCATCTAGTAGAAGACCTTTTTATAAAAACACTTTCAACAACTAATTAGCTATAGTAAATAGTAAATCACGTTGGTCTACAAGTTAACCAAAGAAATGAAATCTTGTCATTAGAGAACATGGTTTGAATACAAATAGCAAATGCTTGAGCAAAACACAAAGGAACTTTTGAGTGAAGTATATATGTAAACTAACAAATTTGACTTTAATCCGAGCATTGTATTTTACTAATAAGCCATATCATCACAAATTGAAGGACTTTTCAACAAACAGCAAGAGTTACATATCATCACGTTTTGTGCAATGTACAGAAGATATATTATAGGAATAGAAGATGAATCTATCTTTTCAACAAACAGCAAGAGTTACATATTCTGCGAGTACTTTACTCCACCAGTTTTAGAATGAATTTATTTATTTTACCATATATCTTTTTAAACTCAACATTTAATTTTGAATTTTCCAATGAAAATGACACAATTTTTGGTACAGTTTTCTTCCAATAATTGGAATAGGCAAGTAGCAAAGGATAAACTATATCAAAATAGAAGGTAGGTTACGGCAACACAAAGTATTGTAAAATTTGATTAGTAAAGATTTAAAAGTATGTTAGATTGACAATGAAAAAGTGAAAGATCAATTACAAAGAAACGGGTGACGCAAGTGGTCTTGATTGTTGCATGTCTTCCTGTGCGTATTCTGTCTGTAATTCTCTATTTCATGATTGGGATATTCTGTATGTAATTCTCTATTTGATTATCAGTTTTTATCCTTTGGGTTTGTTGGGATGTTAATTAAGTTTAGTGCTTTTGCAAAATATTGGTTCATCCTCTCAATTTATATGATATGATATGATATGATATGAATGTGTCCTGTAGTTGCGTATTTTATATGATATGTGTTAGAGATGTTCAAAGTTTGAACACTACCTCCATTATCTGAATTCTAATTCCGAATTTTAATTCTTCTCTCTTTCTTAGAACACTACCGCTATTATCTGGAATTGATTAAGACTCTTTTTGGCGCCTGTACATTGCCTAATTTTTTCTTTGGGAGTATTATGAAAACCTATCAGCATATCCACACCTTCTTCTACACCCTATTTCTCTGCACATTCCTCTCAAAAACTTAAATGCATTATGCTCCACCGTAGCCTTTGGTAGTTTTCTCTGCTTTCACTTGGTTCCATTTTAAGTTTTAACCTTTTTTTTTTTAGATCTTTATTGTAAATTTGTTACTTTAAATCCTTAATTTTAGGATTAGCTGTGGTTTATTTTTATATCTTATAATGAATTGAGATGTGGACAATGAATGCGTTTCTTCTTTCATAGTTGTGCTTAAAATGATATTTCTCTTGATATCTTTTCTTTGGTACATAGGTGACATGAAGCAGAAACAAGGAAGGAAATCTCATATGAAATGGGTATTTTATGTTGGAGGTTAGTTTTATTTTATGATTTTTTATGTTAGATTTCATACTGAATCAATTTGAAAGGTTCCCCTGAAGACTATATGAATTTCTTTTAAGTTTTTATGGTTATGAGTTATAACACATTAAATTTATTTTTTCTTATCAGTTCTTTCAACTTTATTTTGCTAATTCAGTGAGAGTAGTTGTCAAAGATGGCATCAAAGTTTAGCAAATCTATGCTTGATGGGGTTGAAATTACGATTTGTTCAGTGATAGGACTTTTGGTTAAATCCCAAGCAGGGAATGCATTCTTTGCCATAGTTCCCGAACAGGTCCTCTTGGCTTCCCTTGATGCTATCAGTAAGTTGATTAGGGTTCTATAACCTATAGGTTATTTCTTCTTTTATAGCTTACTTCTCCATTATATTAACATAGCCTATAAATGGCAATACATGTATCAGTTTTGACCATAGGTGTCTATAGATAATCTAATCTTTTGTACAACAAACTTGCACATGGTTTGATTCTGTTATGGGTATTTGGTTTGATTCTATTAAACTCTGGGTCGTTTGGTTTCATTCTGTTATAGGTATTTAATAATTTGTGGCATTGACATATTATACTTTTGTCCACCACATTCATTCGCAAAATGCTTGGCGTATTTAAATTGTGGTTTGTGCAGTTGATTTTTTCACCTTAATTCTGTAATAATAGTCATTGTCTTCACTAAATTTTCCCATTTTTCTACACTAACACCTACCAGTTTCCAAATTTGTAGCAACAGAATAAACACCCCTTGATTTGATGCTATTAAAGCTCGAGTGTTTTGGCTTAATTCTCTCATACCTATTTAATAAATTGTCACAATTGTTCTAAGTTTGTTATCAATTGATTAAATAGATTGAGGTTATACTTTTGTCTATCAGATTAATAGAATGGTTGATGTACCTAAACTGTTGTTTGTCCTGTTGGATTTTTTAACTTAATTTTGTGATGATAGTTGGTCTTCGCTCAAATTTTTCCATTTATCTATACTAACACCTGCCATTTTCCAAATTTGTGCCAACAGAGGTAAAACCCCTGCAAAGGACAAGAAAGAACATAAGCCACCTCTATAGCAAAGCCATCAAGAGAAAGATCCCCTTCCAACAGACATCAAGGCAGAAAATCCTCATCCACCACCCAGTAGCATATATATAAAGACCTGTCCAAACTCTTTTGAACAATGAACATCTTAAAACTGCTGATATTTTGATGTTGTTTTGATGTTTTGATTGCTGCTTGGTTTATTAGAATATGGTCAATATTTTAACATGACAAGCATCATATAAAACATGTTATTAGTCTATTTTTTGTAACTTAAACTCGCTAAACAAAGCATGATGCCACTACTTAGATCTCCATGTCTATATGAATAGTACCATATTTCATACATATTTTCACGATTTTGTATACATTTCAAACGGTTTTAAAACCCACAGCATCGCACGGGCACCTTTGCTAGTAATATCCATTTGTAAAAGATTGACAAAAAATAAACAACAATTGATAAGCCTATATTTTATATATATTTTATGCCTCCTTTGCTTATTTATTTGTTAATTTCCTTGAATTAAATTGGTTGTTTTAATTGGTTTTGTGAGATTTGTGAAGGAATTGTGAAATAGGAGAAAGTGGGCAAAAAAGGGCAAGAAGATGAAGATTGGAGTTTAATTAAAAAGAAGCCAAGTCATTCCTTTTGTTGCAAGGAATGTTGTAATAATTTCCTAATTTAAGATGGTTCAAGTCTTATCAAGTCAAATAAGGAGAAAAAATAGGATTAATCTTGATAATTATTAATTATAAGTCCAATCAAATCAACATTATATAATAATCTAGCAGACATGTTTGATTCATTCATATCATTTACTTTTGTTTAAATAACGAAAATCAACTTCATGGGCAAAGAAAATCTCTTGTAACAATCTCTTTAATTCAAATTATTTGTTCGATATCAGCTTTCTGCAATATCAATGTGTATCAAACAAGTCGGTTTATATTAAATGGAACGATCGTGATTGATGTCAACTTGAAGCCTTCAAGCACCACTTGTTGCATTGCAGGGTCCGTGTGTGTTAGACCAAGTCCAAGTCGCTTAAGCAAGTGGTCTCGGGTTCGAGCTCTTATTGATGCAGAAAACTTTCTTTGGAGAGGTTCCCGCATATGCGCCCAACAGTACCTCGGAGGATTAGGCATGGGCCATGCCTGGGGATATCTTGGGAAACCCAAAAAAAAAAGCAAATTGATATTGATAAGTCAGTTGTGGATAACCTATCCTCCAATTTCCTAAGTCTTTTATCAAGAGCTCCTATAATCTAACGATGTCTTTTTTACCCAGGTGAGATATAGGCTTTACATGATTACATCTTCTCTTTTTTTATTGTATCATTGTAATTTATATCTGCTCAATAAACAACATAATACATATAGCTTGTAATAGTAATAAAAGTCCAGAAGAAACAAAACCCAAAACAGCAACTCACTCTCATTGCATTCTTTGCACGAAGTACTACCAAGCAAGCACCTTCAACTCGAACCAAAAACAGGCCAACCCAAAACCTCAAGGGATCAAGCTAGTAGCTTCATCATCTTTGGATGATTCTTCTGACTTAGATTTCAGAAACCCAACTCTAGAAAACTCCAACTCCCTCAATTTGAGCAACAAAAACAGCAAAATCCCACACCCAAAACCCAACGCAGAGCTAGAACCAGTCAAAGAAACCGCAGCACAAACCAACATCACAAAAGACTCTTCCTTTGAGTTCATATCTTTTGAAGCCATGGCCAATTCAATCCCAGCAAAAAGCAAGAGCACCCCAAGAATCCCAATCGGAAACTGGTTCAGAACACTCACAAATGAGTTCCCAAACAGCAGAGCCAAAACCAACTTCCCAATCCCCAAAAACACAACCGAAGCCCCGCTCCTCCCTCCAAATCTGTACTGCCCAGCAAGCCCTCCAGCTCCATGGCACACAGGCATTGCCCCGAACCAGCACCCGACGAAGTTCATGACCCCTACGCTGATCGAAACCGTCCTCGCTGATGCCTCCTTGTCTGGAAACAGATCGCCGGATAATTTGCAGACGGCGATCACAGAGTTTAAGATTGACAGTGGGATTTGGGGAATTGCTCCGCGAACAAACCCAATTTTCCAATCTTCCCATGTAATCTTCAACAAGGTTATCTTAGAGGGCCCAAATTTGAGATCGCCCAAGATTGAAATGTCGCGGAAAAAGCACAAAATCAACCCAAATAAGAAAACTACGAGAGCTGCAGGAATTTGAGATAAAACTTTCAGCCGTTGGTTAAGTCGTGGTGATCGGCGACGATTGATTGTGTTTTCAGTGCTGGGATTGTGAGTGTGACCGTTATCGCCGGCTCCGGTGGTGAGGACGAGGAAGAGAAGGGAAGAGAGAGCGAGGAGGAGGCCATCGAGGCCGAGCCAGGGCCGAGGGGAGGTGGATTTGGAGGCGGCGAGGTCTTGATTGAAGCGGATGTACTTAACGGCGGTGAAGGCAAAGGAGAGGCCTTGAGAGAGCTGGACGCCGCGGACGACGGGGAAGGGGAGGAAGCGGTAGAGGAAGGACATGAGGCCGGTGGCCCCTAGGAGGAGGAGGACACCGGCGGTGGACAGACCAGCAGCGGCGATTTGGGGAAGGGATAGGTGGGGTGACTCGGAGATTGCGACGGCAGCGATGGACTTCATGGGCTGGACGGGCATGGGGATGCCGAAGAGGAGGCCGGTGGTGAAGTTATAGAGGGCGGTGAAGATGAGGGTGGTGCTGAGATCGAGGTGGGAGACGAGGGTGAGGGCCAGGATGATGGGGATGTAGGTGCCGAGGTCACCCACTGCGCCGGAGAGCTCGGCACAGAGCGTGGTTTTGAGGCGGAGGTGGTGGCGCCACCGCTCGTGGAGGAGGAGAGGGCTTGTGATGGTGCTGGTGGTGGTGGTGGTGGTGGTGGAGAGTGAGGGGGCTTCTTCTTCCATGGTGGAGTTTGGGAGGAGGTGGGCGGGGGAAGGGGAGGGGAGGGAGATAGTAGTGTTAGTGTAGTTGCTTTAAGTTGGTGGTGTATACAAAATATCCATGCGAACTAAGAGCATCCACAGTGGGGGTGTATATGGGGGTGTATGTTAAATATACATCCCGAGTCACCGGAATCGTCTCTAATGGTGAGATGTAAATGGATGTAAATATACATCATAACCATGGGATGTAAAATAAAATGAATATTTATATTCATTTTTACATCCCTTGCAGGCGGGACCCACCCGAGAAAAGAGAAGAAAAATGAAGAAAAGTCAACATAAAAGGCTGGGATCCATGGCTACACCCCCGAATTTACACCCCCCACTAGAGCAAAAAACATATTTACACCCCCCGGAGATGTAAAGGAGATGTAAAAGTGACTTTACACCTCCCCACTGTGGATGCTCTAACTTAACTATATATGAAAATTTGAAATGTCCAATTGCGGTGCATGCTGAATTTCATAAGAAAATAAAAACACTATTGCTTTAGTCAAAATTTAACTTAAAAAGAGATTAAACCAAGTGATCAATATGGGTACTGCTAAGTACTTTCACTTAAGTTGTTTACTAAATGACGTGACAATTTTTCATCGAGTTTTTGCCTCATTTATGCGCTACCAAATACGAACATATGCCTTCATAGAATCAGTACTAATGATTAGGGGTGGGCATCTCATCCGAATTATCCGCGTACCGACCGTACCGTACCGACGGTATGGTTAACGGAAACAAAATTCCTAACCGGACAGTTTAATTATTCCGATCCGATCCGTACCGAAATATTTGGTTTGGTTAACGGAAACAAAATTCATAACCCGACGGAAACCCGTACCGATCCGATATTTATACTTATTTTATTATTTAAATACAAAACAAGAAACCAAAGGTAAATACAATCAGCATTTTGTATCACTCTTTTATCACCACTGTATCACTTCTTTATCACCATTGTGTCACTACTTTATCACCATTGTATCACTGCTTTATCACCATTGTATCACTTATCCGAGTACTGTAGCACTTTTTGGTCAGAGAGGAATTTATGAACTTCCTATGTTTTCCAGTTTCGACCTTTATCCTGTTTTTTACCTGTAACTTTCCAACTGTTGATCCAAATTTTATGTTCTTTATATGGTTGGATTCAGCATGAAAAAATAAAGAACCCAACGCGGAACAAATGTCAAAATCATTTACATAAATGTAGAGAATTCAATAAAAAGAACACTCAAAAGTTCAAACAACAAACACAAGTGGCTCCCAATACATCTTGAGTACATATTGAATTAGGTTATTAGATTTTTATATTTTAAAAGGATAATTTGGTGTATTTGTTCAAGAACTTATGTTATGTGAAAGTATTATAAATTATATTTTTATTAGGATGTTTTTATTACGGTAGTACCGGCGTACCGACCCGTTCCGAACCGAATGTTAGGTTAACCGATCCGAAGTCTACCGAAGTCTTTGGTTTGGTTAACGGAAGAGAAAATGGTCTACCGAAGTCTTTGGTTTGGTTAACGGAAGAGCCCTCTACCGATCCAAACCGATCCGCGCCCAGGCCTACTAATGATCCTTATATGGTTATTGTGGGGTGGGTTACTTAGCAAACAACTACACTAATTGAGGGTGTGATTAGGCTAATCTATAGCCATAAATTTTCAAGAAAAGGCGCGCTCTTTCAACTTGGAAGGCATCGATGTTGCTCCCTCTCTTTATCTCTCTCCTAATCACCACATGGGTAGAGAATTTGCAACCAGAGAAGTTCCTCCCCAAAGGCAGACTCCACTTGCACAATATTCTTTCTTAAGGCTTTTGTGATATCGATTTGACAAGAACTTAGAAGTATCAGAGAGTTTTTCACTGTCTTTTGCACTAGTACGTACTGTTTTCTGTAAAGGCTTTTGTGAGTCGCTTAGATTTCACAAAATGTGAATAAATGAACGGATCCTAAATGTAGAGGCTCCGAGCATCTATGATGGAATCGGTCCAATTTCATTAAAGTGATGAATAAGTTTTTTTTTTGTCAGCATCGATGTTGAGATGAGAGTACTTTATTATTAAAAAAGTTCTTGGCATACCTAAATAAATGAGTATGATTAGGATTAGCCACCGAAATAACCTGTTTACGAATGGGTTTAGGCCACTATTAAGTTCTTAATCTTGTAACAAAAATATTCGGATATAAAAGACAGTGAATGATATATTAGACCTCTTTCTAATTATTATTATCAAAAGCTTGTATGAAAATTTAAAGCAAGCGGTTTTTAGTTTAAGTGGTTAAGAGTAGTTATCCACTCTAAAACTATGTGTTCGAATTCCCTGTCTTCAATATCGCTTGTATAAAAATAAAAAATTTAAAAATTTAAAAAAAAAGAGGAAATTTTTATTGAGACTTTACTTGATCCTTGATTCTTTTAATCAAGGAATTAGATATTCAAATTTGATTAGTCTATGTATAAAAGGAATTTTTTAATCGATTTTATTCCCCACTTTTGTGAGATGATATAGAGTTTTGATGTTCATGTGGTACGTGGCATTGTTGTCTTTGCCTCAAAGATTTTGTACAATGATAGTGAAGAAGCCAACCTACACGTTATAAATGGAGTCGTACACGATTCTTTTTAGTGAAATTTGCAAAAAGACAGTGGATGACGACGACGTTGGAGGTGTGGATGGAGGTTGTTAGATCGTGAGGGATATGAGGGAGGTTGAGAGAGACTGTGATGGAGATAAGGGAGGGTGGGACCGTAATATATCAATATAGTTCTTTGGATAATGTGTGTAAATGTTCATTTTCTGGTGTTTTGAATGTTTTACCATTCTCTGCATTTTGCTTTATATATATATATATATTTATATGGTTGTACTCCAAAGACTAGTTTCCCTTTGATGATATCTACTCATTTAGTTCTTTGGATAATGTGTGTAAATGTTTTTATAATTTTAGAGAAACAAGTGTTGGTAAGTAAAACTATATATTTGCTTGGTTATAGCTTTGATTCCAAGACATGGGTTAAATTCACCATCACTTTCACTTTTCTTGACTTTCTTGAACCAAACATGGTCGGTCCCTACGTCAGATCTGGAAAATCTTCCTTTAATGGAGTCCATTTGTCATTCACTTGATGAGTTTTACAGGTCATCTAATCCAATCACTCGAAAAATTTGGCTACAAATTTTTTATTTAATATTAAATTGATAAACACTTCAATAATTACAATCATTACAAATGACTTAACGATATAATATTTGATTTTTTTTTTCTTAAATGAGGACATACAAAATGAACTATTCGAATCATCATATTATAGAATTAGCTCAAATAAGTTATAGAGTTATTGGAACACCGATTGTATCCAACAATCTTTGACAAGGATCAAAGAATCAACTATTCATCAATAGCGGATAGTTTTTCTCATGAGCAAAAGTGTTTCCTATAAAAACACTTCCACACAAATTCGCAACATTCATACCATGTCGTCTAGTAGAAGAACTTTTTATAAAAACACTTTCAACAACTAATTAGCTATGGGAAATAGTAAATCACGTTGGTCTACAAGTTAACCAGAGAAATGAAATCTGATTATTCGAGAACATGGTTTGAATACAAATAGCAAATGCTTGAGCAAAACACAAAGGAACTTTTGAGTGAAATATGTAAACTAACAAATTTGTCTTCATCACAAATTGGAGGACTTAATTACCTATTTATTTTTAATCTTCACTTAATTACAAGAACACTAGTAGCTATGCCCCTTATTTTTGTGGGGCCTTGTGGAACAATTATATTGGATGTGCACACAAGGGGCTTTCTACTGGCTTTTAAGGGTGTGTTTACTTGTTTGTTCAAACTTAGAATGATGAAGGAAATGATTGCTTCTTTATTTCTTTTGATTTGAACAAGAGAATTGAACCTCAAGTTTTCCATTCAACGTATTCCACCTAATCACTTGGAAAAAAAAGTTCATGATTAAAGGAGCACTAGTCTTTTACTTGTACTATGAAGCATTATTTGAAATTATTTTCACACCGAAGACTGAATTATTATTTTTTTTTAGTTATACGAGTGATTTAGTGTATTTACACCCGAAGTCAGGTTGTTTGTTTCTTCCTTTTGCCAACCACTTCCATTTGAATTATAATCAACATGTCTTGTTGAATTGGTGATAGCTTTCTATCAAATTCATATGTCCAAAACAAATAGGTCCAAAAATACTTTCATCAAATAAAATCCA
Organism: Prunus avium; assembly: GCF_965620075.1. Taxonomy (NCBI): domain Eukaryota; kingdom Viridiplantae; phylum Streptophyta; class Magnoliopsida; order Rosales; family Rosaceae; genus Prunus; species Prunus avium. The sequence continues at coordinate 6,479,958 of NC_142286.1, forward strand.
AGATAAATGGAAGTGGGCAAGACTTTGCTACAAAGATTTAATTATCATAATCACTGTGGACCAGGCCATATCTAGCCGTTACACCACCGTTTTGCTCACGTGTCAGCCCAAATTTGAAACTCTTCAATCTTTTTAAAACACAAGAAAAACCAATGTGACCGTTAACTTGTATCTTCAGCTAAACCAAAATCCCCCTGCTTCCCCTGTTTCTTTTCCGTGCATCCAAGTGAAGAACAATGGCTTTCGATTACTCATTCACAGCAGATGAAATGGCAATCGATGATGGTCTTGGGTACCCAAAAGCCTTCGCGAAGCTCTGCCGTGATCGCAGTGCTGGACCTTACAGCCATGGCCCTCCTTTCACTTTCATGCCTTACTGTCTGCAGCAACAGGAGGTAAGAGATATGATCGTTTCTAACTTTCTGTTTGATTCCCTGGAAAGTGAGAGAAATAGAGGGAGAAAATTGAAAATTGGGCTTTAGCATATAAGCTGATTTGGGTTTTTGAAACTGGAAAAATTTAGCTCAGGAAAGTTATATGTGCAGAGAATTAAACATTACCATGTTCAATTTATTTGTTTCTCTGATAATTGGTTGGAAGATCTATTGTATAAATTTTTATAGGATTTTCATAGGTTTCATCCAGAATTTTGGGGTTTTTAGTTTGGAATTATGAAAGATCATCGGATTTACTTGAAATTCCGTAATTGAAATTGAACTATGTCTTGGATGCCCCATGTTTTGTTCTAACAACATTCTTTTTTTCTTTGGGTGCTTTTAAATGTGTTTACAGTAATTGGTTCTCTTTAATGTTTTTTCATTCTGTGAATGCTGGTTTTTGTGATTAATTTGGTTTTCAGGATTTGAGAGCAAGAGATTTAGAGCAGATGTTTCCCATTATCGACCCGAAAGCAAAACCTACTACCAGGCCCAAGATTTTTGTTAGTCTGTTGTGGAAGCAGCTCAACCACCTTGGGTAACCCTCTTAATTTTGCTGCATAAACCTTCAACATGAGCAAACTTGGAGAATTCAATTATGACTCTTTTTTACTTAATTTTTTCTGCTTACATTGAATTTCAGGAATGCTGGCTTTGATCCTGCGGTAATTCGAGTCGATCCGTATGGCAATGTTCTGTATTACCATGCTGATTCTGCTTCTCCTCTTGCTTGGGACATAGATCATTGGTTTCCTTGCTCAAGTATATGACTCATCACTAATTTCTCTCTCTCTCTCTCTCTCTCTCTCTCATTTGTAACCTGTGGTCTTTTGCTGAAAATCTAGGGGGAGGATTGACTGTCCCAAGCAATTTGAGGATACTACAATGGCAAGCCTGCAAGAAGAAGCATAATATGCTAGAATTTCTCATTCCATGGTGGGATTTTCAGTTAGGCATATCAGTGAACCAGTTCTTATCCATATTTGCTTCTTCCAACTCAGATTTCAGGTGGGTTTACTTCATATTTCTATTCCTACTTGCTTTTCTATTAAAAAACATTGAGTTGTGACAAACTGTGTCCTTTCACAACATTGGCAGGCACAGAGCATTCTCATTTCTCTTCTCTGAAGGTGAAAATGAGGAACTCAATTCTTCACAGAATGTAGATTCTCATTCTTTTCCGCAACATTACGTGGAATCTAAAGAGCATATGGGCCTGGCTCCGGCTGCCATTGTGGTATCTCGAAGGGAGTCATATGGCTCTTCATCTGTTTTGAAATCCCTGGACTACAATAAGCAGATACAGCCATACTCTCCTGCAATTGGTCAGTGCTTATATAACAACTACTCAACATTTTTTTGTATATGTGTATAGTAATTACAGGTGTCATAAAGTTTTTCATTTTTTTTTGGATTGTATTAGCTGCAAGAAAAGGGAAGCATATTGTTTCGAACGAAAATGAGAACCCGAACTTCATTACAAACCCATACCAAGCCATTGTCATGGCAAAAGATTCCTTAAAACAAAGAGACCAAACTGCAAAGATGCAGGGAGAGATACAAAATCTGGATGATGAAGTGAATGAATTGAGGCAAAAAAATGAAGAGGAAAAGCTCACCATTCAAAGCTTGGAACTGACATTGATAAAGCGTAGGAGAAGAGCAGAGAAGTGCCGGCGGCTAGCAGAGGCACAATCATCATATAGGACTATGCTCGAAAAGATGATTCGAGATGCTATGCACCAGTAAGATTGTTAAACAAGAGTCTGTGTAGAAGTTTTTCCCTTTTTTTTTTCTTTTCTGAATATAGTTTTTTTCAGACTGGTGACCTTTTTCCTTTTCCTTTTTTTGGCTTAAGGTCTGTCATTTATAAAGAGCAGCTGAGACTGAACCAGGCTGCAAGTAGTGCACTCATGGCAAGACTTGAGGCACAAAAGGCAATATGTGATGCCTCGGAGAAAGAACTTCATAAGAAATACAAACAAAGAGATGAACTTGAGACACAGATAAGGCCTGAGTGGGAACAAGCAAGGAAGAGATCAAGAATGGATGATGCCTTAGCTGAGGAGAGAGAAAGTAAGACGGTTCTTTATCTACCAGCAAGCAAGCCAAGAACAGTTTTACACAAAGAACTAAGAGTGTTTCTAGAGGAAGAACAGAAGGCATCTAATGCTGCTTTATCACAGAGTGAAGAAGATAGGCAAATAGAGGTAAATGAGGAACTGGAAAGACCCACAAAACGATTGTCTATTGACAACCTTGAGGAGAAGGCCAGGTACATTGATGCATTAGAGGATGAGAACTTAATAGAGAATAAAATGAGAACACTGGAAATAGAAGAGAGGAATCACAAATTTCAATTTCCTGTCCTTCGAGAACCAGATATTGAGGAGGATGAAGAAAGCAGGAAACAGCGTGGGAAGGGGAATGTAGAGAAGTGGCTTCAAATTCTGTTAGACAGTTCTCCAGAAGAGTTAGGTCCTCAGAATGAAAATGAAAGTGAAATAGACAAGACTGGTGATATAATCAGAAAATTGAATTTGAAGTATCCACAGGAGGTCAAAAATCTGAAGCGTCCCGAAGCGGTTGTCAAAAAAGGTGTGCCGGTAAATGAGTCAATTGTCCAAGAGAAGGATGGCAATGCGCATAAACTGGATACTCCTGTTAGGGGAGTTGTTAGCAGGAAGAGCTTTGAAGGGAAGGAAAGAAGGGATCAGAGTAATGGAAAGGAAAGAAAACTTGCAAGGTCTGAGAGTGCCAGAGCGTTTCGAAGAATTCCATCGTCTCCGTCTATAATATTGGGCATGAAAAAGGGTGTTGACTGCATACGAAAGAAGCCCATGGTAACTAGTGATGATGAGGAGAGCTATGCTACAGAAAACAACTTTATAAAGTCATCCATGAAGACAATCAAGAAAGCAGTGAAATTGTGAACAAGAAGTTCAGTTCCTCTTGTGTATCATTGGAAATGTGTATTGATTCTTTTCCTTCTCCATTGTTTTTACTATAATTTTTTTCTTAGGAATATATATATTTTTTCCATTAGCGTCTAAGCAAAGGCAACATGCCTTAAGCTTTGAATAACTGTGTCAAGCTTGGCTATTCTTTTATTGTTGTCTTTGATTTGTGTATAAGATTGATTTGTGTGAGACGCTATAACAGCTTGTTGTTTTAACTTTTACTAGAAATATTCAGTTTCCTTTTCTTTCACTCTGCTAAAATTTGTGTTCTCTATTTCCTTAAAGAAGGGAATTCAAGTTTCTTGCAAGATCTTGGTTTGCAAACTCATCTCAAATGTCCTCTGCAAGGAATTGAATGAAAAAACAAGAATACCAGAATTGATACCGACACCGAGACATTAGACATTACCAGGAGCTCTGTCAAATGGAATAGATCTGTTAAACTACATATGTCATGCACAATTCCGGAAGTTGAATTAGTTTTTAGGCCATTCATGAAAGTCGAATTGAAGTCACCAAATCTGCAGAAAACAAATCCAAGTTCAGAATTATTATTGCATTTGAGATAAACAGGGGCATGGAGATATTAATAATATAGGACTGTCACATGCCAATAAATTCATTGCATGTCCATTCCAACCTTCGTATCCATCGGAGATGGGCACAGCTTGTAATCTATGCATATTGCAAAGATAAGTACATTATCTGTTAGGTTGCTCCAAAATAGTAGTGATAAAGCATAAATTATGTTGCAAAATGATGAGAAAGATAAGATCCAACTTGACACTGTATTTTGTAATTTACATTTTATAAACGATTACTTACTTTACAAGGAAATCATGTATGATAAAATTACACCATACTAACAACTGTTATGAGATAACAATGCCCTGCGGAGGATAGTACTAACAAAATTTCTATTGAAAGGGCCTCACAAAATTCCAATCATTTTTTTTTTCCAGTTGATTGTAATGACAGAGCAGAAAAGTAGCTACTTCCTCTCTTGTGATATATGTTGCACATCATCTTTCTGCCAATTTGCTTAGCATTTAAGTAGACTTTGAAATTGAGGAGATAATCAACGATCTGCAGCCTCACTACTAGATGTTTAGCATGAGCCAGAAGTTGTCATTTCTGAATTCTACTCCACCGTTCTCTAAGATTAAGTATTCCTTCGGCAGCTCATTTATTGGAGCTTCCCCAGTAACCTTCATCCCCACAAGTGCAGGAGCCATCCTTAAAATGGTGAAACTTTTCGGTATCTCTTACAGAAATCTCCCGACGCACAACCTTAGAGATAAATTTGATAGTATTGTGGCAGCTTTGGCACATGTAAAGGTTCTTAGTCACCCATATTGGCATCCCAGGAGCTGTATTAATGAGCCCAAATGCAACTGCTAGTCTCTCACTGTGTCCACAAAAAATCTCAGCTTTTGAAGCTTCAACTTCATCTGTAGGACTGCTTTCGGGTTCTCTGAATCCCACTGATCTCATTTTCTCATAAAATCCCTCCATCACTGCATTTAGTTCCTTTATTTGAGGGTGGAAATTATCACCACTTAGGAAAGCATGAACCTTTCCCTTTACTTCCACCCAACTGCACCCAGGATCTACAGTCAGGCCCCTTTTCCTCATCATCTTTCTTACTATTGCAACTTCTTCCCACTTACCGCATTGAGCATAGAGATTACAGATAAGTGCATAATACCCAACACTTTCTGTATCCATTTTTAAAATTTGATGAGCTGCAAGTTCACCAAGTTCAACCTGCTTGTGGATCATGCATGCATTCAACAAAGCTCCCCATATAGCTGGATCTGGATTTATAGGCATCTTCTGTATAAACTCGTGAGCATCATCCAATTGCCCAGCACAACCAAGTAGATCAACAACGCAAGCATAGTGCTTGAGATTAGGTGTGATGGAATAATTAAGTTTCATGCTTCTAAAATACTCCAAACCTTCTCCAACCATGCCAGACCTACTACAAGCACATAACAATGAAATAAATGTGATCTCATCTGGATCTGCATGGGACTCAACCATACGGTCAAATAGCTCAACAGCATGCCTTCCTTGCCCCCTCTGTGCATAGCCAGTTAGAAGGATATTCCATGCTGCAACATCCTTTTTGTTATAGTTAAACTGGTTCCATGCAGATCCCATCCTTCCACACCTTACATACATGTCTAGAAGCGCATTAGGTAAATAACCATCAAATGCTACACCAGTCCTTAATGCATGGGCATGAATTTCCTTTCCACACGTCAAAGCTCCTATTCTAGCACAAGCAGACAGGACAGAAACCAAGGTAACAGAATTTGGTTTTAGACTGAGTTTCATTTGCCGAAAGAAAATCAAAGCCTCAAAGCACCGATTGTTGATCCGAAGGCCAAGTATGATTGAAGTCCAAGATATGACATTCTTTCCTGGGATGCCATGGAACACTTCCAAAGCCTTATCAACGCATTTACATTTAGAATACATATCAATGAGCGTATTGGCAACTATCACATATGATATGAACCCAGTTCTGTAAGCAAGCTCATGAAGCTTCACACCCATATCTAAATTCCCTAAACAAGCACAAGCAGATAGAACACTGGCTATGGTTATTTCATCTGGCATGATACCCTCTCGGTCCATCATTCTGTAGGTTTCCACAGCCTTGTCAGGCAGTGCATTATTACCATAACACGAAATCATCGATGTCCATGACACCACATCTTTATATTCCATTCTAGAAAAAACTTTTTCTGCTTCCTCAAAATGCCCAATGATTGAATACATCTGAATTAAAGCATTACACACTGAAACATCCTCCGCAAACTCTGTTCTCATGACAAAACCATGGATTTCCCTCCCTAACTCACAGTCACCAAGAAGCTCACAAGCAGATATCAAGCTAGTCATAGTCATCAAATCCGGATAAACTGAAGATTCAAGCATCATGAGAAACAATCTCAATCCTTCCAAAAACTCTCCATTTTCAAAATACCCCGAAATCATAGCATTCCACGAGATCCTATCCCTCCTAGGCATTCTATCAAACAACATCCGTGCACTGCCAACGGCACTACATTTTACATACATTGTAATCAAAGCATTAACCACATCAACATCCGACTCAAACCCAAATCTAATCACGTGTACATGAATCTCCCTTCCCCTCGCCAAGTCCGGGACGGCCCCACAAGTCCTAAGAACACAAGGAAATGTATACACATCAGGCACAATCCCAACCCACAACATTCTGTGATACAAATTCAAAGCCTCATCAAAGAACCCAGCTTTCGCATACCCACCAACCAAAACATTCCAAGAAAACACGTCCCTCTCCCCCATTCTTCCAAACACATACCAAGCATCAACCAAATTACCAAACCTCACAAACATGCTCAACAAGGCATTACCAAGCTTAACACTCAAAAGGGTCGTGGAATTCGATACATAAGAGTACACACGAGCTCCTTCCTCGTGTGTTCTCTTCCACTCACACAGCCTAACCAAAGCAATATAAGCATCTTCTTCCACTTTAATTTGAAGCTCCTGCATTGAATCCAAGAGCTTCAGAGCTTTTTCAAGGTTCCCATGGCGGCAAAGCTCGTTCAAATCGGAGTTTGGGTTCTGTGTGGAGATAGAGTAAGTGCTGCAGACTGTCACTTCTTGGGTTTTTCTAAAGGAAATTTGGCGGGTTTGGCGCTTGTGAGAGAAACCAAGGGTTTCGAGCTTGTGGGTCTTGGGGAATTGAGGATTGGGAAGGTATTGGGTGTGAGGAATTTGAGAGCTTTGAGCTGAAACTGCCATTTTTGGACTCTGAGAGCATTGTCTTCCCAGAGGGTTTTGCATGAGGTTTAACGGTTAATGGATAATGGGTCTGTATATTTTTTTTTAATGGACAAGAAATATTATCTTTTGTTGTCTGTTTAACTAACTTAAACTGCCACAATTTATGCAAGTTATCTTCAAGTTTTAAGCTCCAATTGTCACCGACTAAGCTGAGCTTAAAAGCAGCACGAGTCCAACAAGGATGAGATACACACCACACCACCACATGTACTTTGACTATAACAACTTTAGTTTGGCTCTTATGACTAAAGATATTATTCTCCTAATAAGTTGAAATGTGCCTACTCACAAAGACAACTTGTTATTAGGATGAGAAAAAAGTTATTAACCCCCTATTTCATCATAAAAATTTTAAAAACAAAATAGAAGCTCCAATAAAAGAAAGCATTTATCTTTACACCTACAATCAGAATTAGCATTGAGTCAAAAATTTAACTCCACCTAAAATGTCAAATATTATATTACTTCGTCATATTTTTTTAATGTAAATGGAGTTCACATCATCAATAAAACTTCAAAAGAGAGTAATAATTAGTGTCATTCATGACTCAAAAAATGTTAAAATAATATTTGACATCAAGCTTTATGAGATGTTAATTTTGACATATTCTAGCCTCGAAACTCTTGTGGAATTTCGAAACTCTTGTGGAATTTCACTACTCAGTTAGAGTAACTTTTTGTCATTTCATGACGATATGACAACTAACACATCTCCTTTCGTCCTTTGAGATCGATGCTATTACAAAGCAATAGTAGTCTTTT